>NW_027117854.1:0-93519 GCF_038497905.1 Lipomyces japonicus
TGACAAGCAAAATTGAATCAAAACCTAAACAAAAACCAACGAGTCAATTTAAAAACTGACGAGTAAAAACATAATTCAATAAAGGAATTGTATCATAATGACAAAATCTCCGTTTATTGACAACATTAAGACGAAGTTATCCAGCTTCCCCGATGATGTACTCCAACAATTTATAACAATTTTCTAAGTTAGAAGCTAATAGAGGACTTAGTTGTGCTTTTTTAAGATAAAAAAAATAATTCATGAGACCTTATTCGAAACATTTTTTTCATTAATCTGGCTTTCTAACTTCATGCCAAATCTTTTTTTTTTTTTTTTTTTTTTTTTTGTTTGGAGGTAAATGGTCCCTGGTATTTAAATATATGAACATCCGTCTTCTCTTGCACCACTGCAATTGTATTACTTCAAACTTAAGTTTTTGGGCAAACCATTCACCGTTATTTGTTAAACATTCTGAATTCCGCATAATATAATATAATAAATAAATCGATTGATATTTGTTTGCATGATGGATGATAAAAATATTTAAAGTAAACAGTGTCATGATTGAGAACTTTAACATTAGTTAAATTTCTTTAATCGATTGGTTTTGTTTTCTTCTGTCAATTATTTTTCTTTCTTCCTTTTTCTATTTTAAAATTCATCTTATTTATTATTGATACGGCCTGTTTGCTATAACATGAGTCTCGTTCTTAAATTACTGCATTTTACAATGAATATGCAGAGATGAATATCGAGCCCCTGAAAAGCAACGCAGATTTGTACCAACTACGAAGTCCAGCTTAAACATCAAACAACGCAGCCAATGAGGAATAATGAGCCTAATAACACACAATGAGGACATTTCCATCTTATCCAAAACATTTATCACCGTTAAGGCGGTTATGTTCATAATCCCACAACTGGTGGTTTCGCAATACGACACGTCTTCGCAACTACTGTTCACATCCACCAACGTCCCATCAGCACTCAATTACATCCTGGCCAGATTAATCGTTTGGGATCCAGTTTTTTTTGTCAAGATTGCTCAACGTGGTTACGTTTTTGAACAGGAATGGGCGTTCGGTTGGCTTTGGACAGGCACGATAAAAGTTGTCGGCAAATTCGTTATCTTGCCCATCATGTCCGTCATTTGGCCTAAATTAATCGCCGAACAGGATAATTTTGACGAAGTTGGTAATCCTGTTAGCACCATATATTGCTACGCGATCGCTGCCATTTTGATTGCTCACGTTGGTCATTACTTGTCCATCGTAACGTTTTATTTTGCATCCCGCAAGATCGACCAGGTCATCAAGCGCAAGCGGACCACCAACAATGAGTCATCTGGTTCATCAAAATTCGCACTGATTTCAGCATTATTGTTTGTTATTTCACCAGGTGGAATTTTTCTCTCGTCAGGATACGCGGAGACCTTGTTTGCATTTTTTTCGTTTGCCGGAATTTACTTTAGGGAATCTAACGAGCAATACTTGCTTGCCGGGTTATGCTGGTTTACGTGTTGCTGCCTTCGCGGGAACGGAATTCTTTGGGGGATTGTTTTTGTTAATGATCTTTATGAAAAATTATTAATTCGGAATTGGTCAAAGTCATTGCAAATTATTATCGCAGGTTCATTAGTTGGCACCGGGTTCTTGTCCGGACAAGTGTTTGCGTATTTGCGATATTGCCCAGGCAGGCCATGGTGTCATAACACGGTGCCGTTAATCTACGGATTCGTGCAAGGTCATTATTGGAACGTTGGGTTGTTTAAATATTGGCGAACGTGGCAGATTCCTAATTTTTTGTTTGCCCTGCCAACCTTGACCTTGTTTTTAAGATCGATCCAGGCTTACAGGTCAATTGCTCGCCTGCGTCCGTACGTTATAATCCAAGGCCTGATGGGTGTCATGGCATTGTTTGTATGGCATGTTCAAATTATCACTCGGGTTGGAACTTGCATGCCGCTCGTGTATTGGTACGTGGCCGAACGTGTCGGTCAAGATGACGGGTTGCAACCAAGCGGCCAAGTCATTAAAGGTTGGGGACCCAAAAGCATATTCCAAAGGGCAAAAAAAGATTTTCAAAGACATGAAGGACTGTGGGCTGTCAGATACATGATAACTTGGATCCTTGTTCAAGCAGTTTTGTTTGCATCATTTATCCCACCGGCTTAGAGTAGGAACAAACCAGAAAACACCGGTAATTTTGTAGATAAATATATAGTACAATTTAAAGAAGAACAAGAACAAGAACAAGAACAAGAACAAGAACAAGAACAAGAATAAGAATAACAACGAGTTTGCACATGGTGTTACCATAATTTTGGTAATCCACTCCAATCATTTCTTTTCCTTCTTTCCCAATAACTATTCTCGCCTTGCCTTGGTACCCAAACGCCTTGCCCAATTTGTTCAAACCACAATGAGCTAACACCATCAGATACAAGCTGTCCCGATTTTCTGCGATCACGTTGCATCTCTTCCACTTTCTTCTTGAGATCTTCTGCTTTTTCAACATGACAATTTTCAAGAGCTCGTTGATCCGGTCGCAATCGTGAATCAGTTGGAGCAACCGATCCTTTCTCGATTTCAGTAATCTGATTTAACGAAGCAGCAAAAGTAGTAAATCCATAATGACTCTTGGGATCGCTTACCAAATCACCAACTTTCCAAATTTGTGATCCATCTGAGGTTCGGATTAGCTCTGTAGTCCATTTGCCTTCAAGACTAATGCCTTCCAATACTGCATTGTTATGATAAACTTTCACGGTAACTTCTTCTGACCGTTTGCCAGAAAACAATGACGGACTTTTAAATTCAATCACCGCCTTGTGACCAGAAGACGAAACTATTGTTGTTTGCCCGCTTGGTTCGATATATTTCTCACCAGCAATCATGTTACGCAGATACGTTGTCGGTAACGTATAACCATACGACGTGGTGATCCCATCCGGACTCGAAATAGTGATCGTTATCGGACCTTCACTTATAATCTCGGCCGATTTACCCCAAAATTTTTGTGAAGGCTGCGGGCAGTACGAATAAGACCAATGATTTGATTCGGCATATAACGCCATGATGGGCGGCCGATGTGAGATCTTTTCTGAAATTAATCTAAAATTTAAGTCTTCACGAACAAGTTCAAACGTTTCATGATGAAGCGGATTGAACGGTTTTCTTATGGCACGAACATTAAAACGATTGTTAGATAACGTTGCAATGACAAATGAAGCAATGTAAAGAATTTGTTCGCCTGATTCGATCGAAGCAGTTTCAGCACGTTCTAATAACGCCGCAGATTCTAATGATTCAGAATATCTTTGCAATATTGACAAAGGCTCATTTGCGGTTACCGGCATGGTCACGGAAGTCAAATCCTTGCCAACATTTTTCCGAATCAATTGAATCATTGATGGCGGCAAAAGCTTGTTTTCGGGAATCGTGATCCGCCGCTTAACAGTGGTATTGATCGGCAACGGAGAAAGATCACGAACTTTGGTCGGCTGTGGTGTTAATGTCAGTCTTTTTTCTAAAATTGCTTCGGATTCCAAATCAGATTCGTCCGCATTGGAAGAAGACGACGAAGATGAAGAAATGCTTCTTTGAATTGACGAGCTTGATCGGTCATCATCATCATCCTCATCATCTGACACGACAACAATGTCTTCCACCGCGTCATCATGATCGGCAAGAACAATAATGCCTGGATCCTCTTCGGCATCAAAAAATTCCGATTCAGAAGTTACAGACATGCCATCAAAGGACTTGCGCGCAATCAAACCTCCGAAAGATCTCTTTTTGGCATGATTTGACGCCAGCAATGAAAAATATTCAAGATTTATATGCTCAAGTAACTTGTATAATTCTTCTGACGAACTTGCACTCGGAGTCGCAAGCGACGAAGGTAAGTGATCTGAAGGCGTAACGATGGCAGGAAGCACATGTCCATTCGCAAGAGTTGGTGTGTTGTTGTCCTTTGATTTTTTTCTCCAAAACGGTTGCCGCTTTGCACTAACCGTAGAAGCCGAAGATGAAGGTTGAGAAGACGTAGATTGCACACCAGATAAGCTTGGAGATGACGCACGTTTATGATGATAAGAAAAATCGATCGAAAATCGGTTGATTCTATCATCCAATACTTGCAACACGTTTTTGGCATTTGCTTCATCAACCACCGATTTGGAAAGTGCCAAGGCTTCTCTCAATTTTTGACCAATATCATTTAACCTTGATGAATTTCTATCATGCAATGAAAACGTGTTGGAAGGTGTTAATCCTGACGGAGATTCCTCAGACAAAGGTGGAAGAGATGAAGAAGGAAGTTCTTCATGATTGGCAAAATTCAAAGCTCTTGACCTTGATTTTTCAAGAGCAGCACGCCATTGATCAAAATCATCCTGAGAAGTTGCTCTCAAATTCCAAATCTCAGCACCGGAATCAATATATATTTCTCTGGTTTGAAGTTTGACCGAGATGGCAGCAATGGCCAACGGGATCGAGCCTCTCAAAACCGACGATGACGCATCGTGATAGTACGACAACATACCGGCATTCGAATCAAGCTTAAAATATCTTCTTGCATAACCTTGAAGTTTTTTCCTTCGCTTTTTGAGCAAGACTCCCTGGAAAAAATAATCATCAAGGTCATCCCGCTTTGCATCAGCGGCCACGGCTGACAAGCCAGATTTGCTATTGCTCGATAAAGCCATGCTTTTACGCCGCCTCGAGTGAGCATTCTGAGTCGTTGTCACCGTTGTTGATAATTCATGTGAAGTCTTTGTGCTCTGAATCGAATGCGCAAACTGAACGGTTTTTGAAATCGTTTTCGAAAACGTGTTATCGAAAACAAACGCGAAAATTCCACCGGACCCAATGTCAACATAAAATGAACCTTTCAACATGGTACCGGATTGACACTTGCCGTGAAGGTAGACTGGTGACAGGCCCGAGTGAGTTAGCTTGTCATTAAGTGATCCCGAGCCCACGGTCACGTTCACGTTATTCGTAGACGATGGTGCCAATGTCGATACAGATGCCGACCGCACACGATTGGTCGAAGATGATGACTGAACATGAGTCTTATTTTCAACACGTTTAAAAATTCCAAAATTTCTGTTTTTTTTTTAATGAATGCTCCAACATGAATAATCCGTGATAAAAAAAAAACTTACATTGATTTTTTATTCGGCTTAAGCTGCCATCGAATAGACGAATTATCCGGTACCGAAATCCACTTGATCAAAAACGCCTTGGAATGAACGCTGAGCGTGTCCATTGCTTAAAAAAGACTTGTTACAGATTTTCAAACACGCGTCGGCCTTTTCCCGGGAAACGAACGACTTGACAATTTGAGCCTGTCAAGATGCAACAAAACTAACTATTTTCTTTAAATTTTTTTTTTCCAATCAATATTCCGCTCTTCCTATTCTTCTAATCCGTATATATATATATGAAGTCCCATGTACAGCGACGCCGGTGCCTCATTTGGAATTTTGAATAATGCGGGCGGTGGCGGGCAAGTTGTCGTCGAACGCGAGGCGCACTTTAATTGCGTTTTCGCTTTTTTTGCCCCTGTGGCTGGATCAGGCTTAGCTCTGTTGATGTTATATATTTAGCATTATACAAATACATGAAAGTACTTTCTTTATATTGCGGCATGAATTTGCTAATTGAGCTGTAGTTATCATGTTCAATTTGTTTGCGGGTCAACAGCTTAAAGACGACTGAGGTCCAATCCAGCTAATGTGGCGAGCGGGCTTTAGACTGCCATGCCATATCTACATATATCCATATCTCTTGAATACGAAAATCCTTTGCATCTTTATATAAAATATGGTCGTGCAACCACGAGGTTTGAGCTGATGCGGCGGTGGTCAGAGCCACGTGCATGCTCAGAGCGCTTCGACTCAAAAGCTATGACTTTTCGGACACTCAACGAACTTTATAAATCAGAAATGAACAAGTTTTAAATATTTAATTTTCTAGTTTCATGATAAAACCCATGATTGGTTAAGGTTTCGTTTCTTTCTATGTATTATACAGATATGTTACAAATGCGTCTCGTCCATCGTACGTTGGTTCGTCTCCATTTTAAAAGTCTCTGGTGGCAGCTTTCGGTCCTCAATAATGCCGCCGCCAATCACTCGATCACCTACGTAGAGCACGGCGGTCTGGCCATACGTAACACCATGCTCCGGGTTCTCGAACTCGACCGTGATCTGATGATTACCACCACCACCACCACCGCCACCAGGAAAAACATGCACTGCCTTGACCGGCACTTTCGCCTGCAACGGTCGCCAGCGAGCTTGAACAGGCAATTCAGAATGATTCAAAATGTCGTCAATCTCGTCATGTTCAATCATCCAAACCCAGTCCTTGCAATTCATGGCGGTTGAAAAAAGCCACCGGTTCTTGTTGCCTCTTGCAATCACAATCTCGTTCCGTGCTACCCGTTTATCCACCACATACCATATGCCTCGCAAATTTGGATCATGCTGTGCCATGGTCACACCGCTGCGCTGGCCAATGGTTGCGTGCCACAGGCCGTTATGCGTGCCTGCGACTTCGCCGTCCACGGTCACAATGTTGCCCGGGTTCGGGTCCAAAAACTCGTCCAAGAAATCGCGAAAGTGAGCATACCCTGTACTGCGAGGTAACTTGCGACCTTCTTGATGTGCCTTCTTGGCCGCTGCGGCGCCAGGGTTTGGAGCCACAAAGCACAAGCCGTGCGAATCCGGGCGGTACGCCGTCGGCAGGTCTCGCTCCATTGCCAACTGCCTGACCGTTTTCTTATTGTACTCATGCAACGGGAAAATCAAGTTATGTAACCTGGATCGGTCAATCGTAGACAAATAAAAAGATTGATCCTTTGATGCATCGACAGGTTGCAATAACGCGAGCCTGCCGGTAGTCTCATGCCTAGCGATTCTGGCGTAGTGGCCCGTGGCCAACCACCATTTCCGTCCTGCGTATTTTTCAGTCGCGATTCGGCACACCTGATCATAAAGCTTGCCAAACTTGATGTTGCGGTTGCAAGTCACGTCCGCGTTCGGCGTCGCGCCTTCTTCGTATCCGGAAATCATGGGCCAAAACACGTCGGTCCAGTAATCTCGTTCGAGACTGATGCGGATTACCGGAATATTTAAATACTTGCCCAACGTCTGCACGTCGTTCCAATCCACTTCCGCGCACGTGGCTGCCGACTGGGCCATTTCTTTATCTCTGCGGGCCTGGTCTTCCAAGTAGGCCTGCACTTTGGCAGGGTTGGACTGAATTCTTGAAGGCAGCCGCTTGTTCCCTCGTTGCCACCGTTCCTTAGTCGACGTCCGAGGTATCGTCCAATTCTCCATGTACACGCCAACCACGGTTTTGAATTTGCTGCTCATTTCCGACGCCACGAACGATGAGTCCACGCCGGCGGACATGGCCACGAATATCACGTCATTGGCCGACGGCTGCTGATCGATAAAACTTGACGACAACCGACAAAACAGGTCATGACGTTGCGACAATATAAAGCTTTTCGACCTATGAAAAACTAATGCGGTGGATATTAATCTGTTTTTGCATCTCATGGCTCATCATGGAACTTCGAGTGTATGCGTTGAAATTTAATTTACATAATACGTTTGACGATTTTTTTCATAAAATTCACGTGATGCGCGCGATATATGTATATTAAAAAGTTTGAAAGAAAATTTATAGAACCAGAAGTTATAGAATGAATATACAAAAATTGAACAATTGCAAGTCTTTTTTTTTTTTTTTTTTTTTTTTTAAATTAGTTATGAATCTTTAGTTAAAAAATTACATTATTGAAACGGTAGCAATAATTTGCTGATTGGTTGCGTGCCAGTTCAGTCGGTCGGGTCGGTATAAATTCGTTTCGCCTGAACACGGTGCTTGTAATGAACTCATCCACGTCATCTCCGACTACCGTGATTCCGCAATTTGGAACGGAAAGTTTGATAGTGAGCGTGAAAGCGGGAGGCAAGTCTGCCGGATTGATGTCTGATTCTGTGCAATGCCACGCGGGGTAGTGAGATGGGTCAATCGTGACAGGTTCAATTTCCGGTTGGGTATCATCATTTGCTGGCGAAACTGGAGTTGATGGAACGTTGTCCAAAGTTGGTGAAACATTTTGAACCGGAATAGATGCCGGTTTAGGTTGTTCGGAAATCAAGGCAGCAGCATCGGTGGTGTCGATGACATGCGACGACGTGTTGTGCATTTCAAACTCGCAAGCTGCCGGTGTCGGATAAAAATCTGCTGAAGTTAGTGTTTCACTTTGCGGTGGTGCATTTTCAACCTTGAATTGCTTGTTAATCATGCTTGACACGAGAGAACGTGCATGTGCGAGTGCGTCGGTATTGGCAGGAATATCAGCATCGGTAGAATCAACTAAATCTGGCATGGTGGTATCGACTCTTATTGTTGGTTGCATTAAACTGGGATCGGAACCGGATGTGAATGCAGTGGTGATGTCGGGTGAAGTTGTTATTGGATCAGTTTGACCATTTAGATCGGGTAAGGATAGCATAAAGTTCGCAATATCAATGTCGATATCAACGTCGCTGTCGTCCACATTTTCGATGGACTGCGACTCAGCGTCCAAGACAGCGGCAACCATATCAAAGTCGACCATGTCCATGTCCATTTCCATGTCAATGTCAATATCGATATCAACGTCTTGGTCAATATAATCTGCGGAATCTGAAATTTCAGCTTGTTCATGCTGCAGTATTTCCAATGACAACAGCGGGTCATCATGATGACGATGATTGATTTGCTGTTCTGTGCTTAATATGGCCTGCAATATTATCGAGTCGATATCGTTGCATTCTTCTACATCCACGTCTCGCGAGTATACCCTTTCAGTGAGCACTTCCATTTTTTCTTGTTTTTTTTTTTTAATTTTATTTAAAATAAATGCGTATGGCTACGCTAGAAATTACTAGGTACGCCGGCAGAGGGCGTGAACCGCCTGGTTAGTTGGTTATTCAAAACAAGGATTAGTTTACATATGGCCCGGGATTAAAAAAAAAAATCCAGGGGAGAAACGACCCTAGGCAAGTCACACAAGTTTTTTTTATACATTGTGCCTTATTTTTTTGGTTGTGTAGTAATGACCACATATACGAATACAATAAATTATTCACATATTTTGGTCGGACATTTGTATTTTTGAAGTAAATTAGCCATCGTGAAAAAAATGATTTTGGACGTGGTTGGTCGTGGTTTGCTAATTGCCGATCAATTAGCCACTCTGAAAAGGAAGGTTGACTCCGCGCCCCCTGAACTCGTCACCGGTCAATTACGTAAAATGCACGTCCTCGGCAATTCTAATGCCCGAAAAAGTTATTTTTGGTTTAGCCTTTTGTGGGCGTTTGTTTTTTCTTTTCTTTTTTTCCCAGTATTTTGGAAAGACCAATAATTGTAATCTGCACTAAGCGATTGATTTTCTCAGTCACGGTTTGTTTAGGCTGAGAACTGAACGTGGCTGGGCTTTGCACCGCGTCGGCTAGGCTCTTTAAAGCCAGGGCCGTGGCTGGGGGCCGTGGCTGGCCTTCCCAAACAGGCAGCCCGCACCGCCATGTACTGCCACACATTAGCCTAATCGGGATAAGCGGGCTCGGCTGAGCCAAACGAAGAAAGACGTGGCTGGGCTGAATCATCATCATCATTATCATCATCATCATCAACTTCAAGTTTATATCACCACCAGCAAGTGCAAAATAATGCAAATGTCGTGACCAGCCCTTCAATCCCACAACTATATACCCCTTGTTGATATGTGGTTAAATATCTGGTGGCTGGTTTGTTCACAGGCCCATTAAATAAATATGTAGCCTCATTTCCACCCTTTCCACTTTCTCACGTTTTGAATTTTTTATTTTCAGTGCCCTTTGTCTCAGTTACGTTCGTTAACTTACTTGTCTCTCTTTCAAACCAAACCTCCAACGGTTCTTTAATTTTTTTTTTTTTTAATCATTCCTTTTATCGTCAAAGCGTACGTATATAATCTTATCATCACCTGTGATTTAAGGAAAAGGCTAACTTACGTTTTGACATCAAACAGAACCTTCTTTTATCGCTTCACCTTCATTAGCCCAATTTCAAATGCTTGCCACTCTTACTCATAGCATGCTTGATCCTTTATCTTATCATGTGCCGCAGCATCAGCAGCATCAGCAAGAACAGCAACAACAAGGCAAGGGTGGACTTCGAAACCGTGTTCGTCGAACATTAGGTCCATCGAAGAAAAACTCGCCAACAACGACAACGACGATAGCATCATCAACTCCACTGCCAGTATTACCAGTGCAAGAAAACTTTGTTCAACAACAGCAACAGCAACAACAACAGCAAGTTATTAACTCGTTAGATCCATCATTGCTTCTCTTGGGTGATCAGAATGACACGAGTGAATATTCTTCCAACCGAAAACAACACTTGCGAACTTTTTTTTCCTCGTTTGCGTCCAGGCTTGGCCCACTGTTCAACAGCAACAATAACTCTTATCACCACGATCATCGGCACTATCATCATCAACAACTACAACAACAACCACAGCAGCAGCAGCAATCTTTCAAAGGAAACAAAAATTCAAGCAAAACTACCGTGCGCGTTATTGTAAAGGAACCAATCGCACCGCCAACTCCTCCATCTATTGCCGACGAGTTTGAATTTTTTGACCGTCTGGGTGACGTGTTTGATGCTACGTCGGCAACAACAACTGTGTCAGTTCCAGCCGATGTCGCTGCGGTTAAAAATGAACCGGTCATGGTTGATGATTCAGTACTATCACCGGTTAATGCTGAGTTTGGGTTGGGCATTTTCGATCACAACTTTGGCATTGCCGACGTTCTGCCACCAGTCACGTCGGTATCACCAATGATGACCTTGCAAGACAATGTTGATTTACCTGAACAGCCACAATACGTCATGACAAGGTTTCCGTCGCCGGCAACCACGATTTCAAGTCAATTTTCTTCAACATCTTTGACACGGTCACCCGTGAGCCACAAGCGATCATATGATGACTTGGTTGAAACCAGTGCCATTTTGCAATTCCCCATGCGCGAAGACCAAACCTGCACCGAATTTACACTGCCTGCGCTGTCGTCATCACCACCGCCACCATCATCATCATCACCAACACCATTAACAAGTCATCACTATTTGCTCACAAAGAAGCCGTCTTGTGCAGATTTAAAACAGCACCGGTCACGGTCATATGATTGCTTGTTGGAGCAGATGCGAGCACCACCACCACAATCGTTATCAGCTAGCAAAAAAAGATCGTTTGACGATTTTACGGCCATGACAAGCTTCACCACTGGCACGGTCGCTGCTGCTGGCATGCCCGCGAAAGCGAACTCTGGTGACGACCATGAAGGCACTATGCGGTTGAGCAAAAAACCATCAATCGACAACTTTAATCATCACCGCGGTTCTAATGCCAGTCTCAGTCACGGTCACGGTTGCTATTCTCCGGCGGCACGGTCTTATGAGGATTTAATGACCGGTGCTCACGAGTTGTCATCACCCGAACCTGAGCCAGCCGGAATGATTGATTGCAATCAAAGTTTTATGACAATCACACCAACCACTCCGCAATCATCACCGTTTATGAATCCAGAATCATTATTGATCGACCCCGTGTACGTGAATTCAATCACGATCGAACTCGAACAGGGCAATCCCCAGTACACGATCAATTTCCCGCCTTCGTCATCACCGTCGTTGTCGTCATCACCGGCTGCAACCGCTAATCCACAACATCTTTATCGCCAAAGCCGTCATAGCACATCATCATCATCATCATCATCATTGTTGTTCTTGTCGCCAGCGTCAATGCCGTCACAAGAACCACCGGCAGTACCGGCGCGGTCACCCATGCGAACCGCGCAAACACTGGCATCGTCACCAGTAACGAAACCAACAACACCAGCACCAGCACTGATCAAACCTTCCATGGGCGGCATAAATTTTGTAAATTTTACTGCGTGTGACCGGGACTCGATCTTGAACGGCGTCGCCCCGAGTGGTTCACACAGGACCAAGCAACGACGCGAACGTGAACGCAGGGAACGAGAGAAACGTTCCACCATAGAAATTAGTTGAAAATTGACCGCACAAGTTCAATTGTTTAAATTGCCGGGTTTTTATTATTATTTTGATTATTTTTTTTTTTGCATTGCATTGCATGGGGAGTGGTTTTTTAAATGGGCGTGAGATTAAGGTTTTTTTATGTTTTTGATTTTATTTGGGAATTACTATAACGTATATAATAACTTTGTTTTAAATTTATATTATTCTTTCTATACAACTATCTATATATGTAATCACGGTCAAGCAGACTGGCGACCGGAAGGTTCAAATGGCAGCAAAACGGAAACAAATGCCATGGCACCAAACAATGCGGCACAGATAAACAACGGCGCCGTGGTTTCAACGTTGGCATACGAACCAATAAACGCAGCACAAATGTTGCAGACGCGATTGATGGCCACGGCCAAGCCGTAACCGGTACCTCGACTGGCCGTCGGCAATAATTCGGGCGTGATGCCATACAAGCCACCGAAAAAGATATTTTCGACTGCCGAAATTACGCACGCAAGCGCAAAGTTTTGCGTGCCGTTCTTAACCTGCGTGTATGCAAACAGGAAAGCCATGGTGAGCAACGCGCCGATTGCCAACGTGCCCCGGCGGCGGATGAAAGGCGTGTCTAATAACGGCCAAGCCAGAAAAGGCCCGACCAAGCCGCAAATGTTTGAAATTGCATAATTGCGCCAGGTGATGTAGGGCGTGGCCACCGTGCCGGCAGCGTAGCCACGGGTCTTGAGGTAGTAAGGCCTGAAAATGCCGTACAACGGATTGGCAATGCCGATCAAGATCCACAGCAAAAAAAGCATGACGGTGCCGAACGCCAGCTTGCGAGTGACAAACAGGCCTCGCAAATGGGTCTTCATGGCTCGCAGCTGAGTGAGGAACTTGTTATTGGACCCAGCGTCAACCTTGTCCTTGACAAATTTGATGTCACCAATCTTGTCCAACTGTTCGATCGTGAGCGAATGTGATCGGTCATACTTTGACGCCAAGTTGTCCAACACGGTTATGAGTTCACGATCTCGGCCTTGAGTGATGAGCCATTTCGGAGTTTGCTCCATGCGGATCACGGTCACGCGCAGGATGGCCAGGACCGTGACCAAACTGCCGGCCGTGTAATGCAAGTAACGCCAACCCATGTTGTTAGCATACGTGCACGTCTGTACGGATTCGCAAGAATAATTTGTCATGAAGGCCCATGCCAGCAAGCCGGTGACCGTGTAGCCAACACCCCACCACACGGCCAGGATCGTGGTCAGGTACGCGTGCTTGGACGGCAAAAATTCCAAGAACGTGGTGGCATCAAGAATGTAATTGCCACCAGAACCGGCAGAGTAGATAGCCACCATGGCGCAGAACGAGACGTAGGATGGCATGGCGCCGGCAATGATGACGAAGATGGAGCATATGAACAATGACGAGTTGAACGCCAGGCGGCGGCCGATCAGGTCAGCTCCCATACCCCAAAACACGGCACCGATCAACATGCCAACGGATGCGGCCACGGACACGCCCTTGATCACGTTTGGTCGCGGGTATTGCAACTCGACCTGAGGTTGCGCAATGGACGAGCACACGATCAGCAACGAATCAACCGCGTAGCCAAACCCGTTAAGGAAAAAAAGTTTCCAGTGATACGGGGTCAGGCCAATGTCGTCAATGGCGTTGGACACGAGCAACATCTTGTCGCTTAAAGCTTGGTCATAGGCTGAAATGCTGAACAGTTCGCGATCGGACGATGAGTCAGGCGAATTATCAGCACCGACAATAACTTTCTCCTTGACGGAGTCGTCTAAAGGGAACGACGACGACATTGGAAAAAAAGCTACTGGTTAATTATTATGATAATTGGAGACTGAACCAACAGAACGTTGGCGCATGCACGTCATTTATATATATCATACATAATGGTCACCAAGAATTTTTTTAAAAAAAAAGCTCTTTACATTGTCCAAACTGATAACAAGCATAATTTCGGTATTGGCTCATTCATTCTTTTTTTTCTCCAAGCATTAAAGACAAGACGTGACTGGGATGGTGAAATATGGCAACATGGGCTTGAACCGGTTTTGAAGCCGTGCGGTGGAAAAGGGCTTGTTCCGGCGATAAGTCCGCAAAGTCCGGGCGAACCGGACAGGGCAAATTAATTATATTAGTTATACTTAGTAATGAAGCAAATTAACGGCAGCAGCACAACAACGAATGTGGTCCGTGTGAGCCTGTTTCGGCCTGAGTCACGGAGGAACCCATTTCTATACTACATTGGCCTTGCCGTTGCCCCCATACTTTGTGGGTTCTTGCTTGGCGCCTTTTTAGCCTTTGGGTGCGGTGCGTCGTCGGGTGCGAGTCTCACACGTTACGTGCACGTACATTGCACATGTGCACATACATACATATATGCATGCATATCAGCGGCAGATGTGAATTGGCAATGGTAAGAACCAGATATATTTATATATATATAATATATATATGTTTTAATAAGAAACCGTTGGTTGGTCGTTCAATAGAAAAAAGCTTATCCCCTGACTCGGGCACTGTAACGGTAGCCGCCCAGGGGTAGGGCTACGACACCTTTCCCTGATGTATATATAAACCTCTCTCCTTGCCTATTGCTAGTTCTTCTCTCTGTAGTGTTCCTATTATATATATTCACTGGCAATACCGAGCTGGACACTGCTTTCACTACCCCCGAATAAAAAGCAGAATTACAGCACCACAGTGTTTATAATAAAATTAAATATTTTTAACTATTTTGACAAGTGCGTGCAGTGTGTTCGGTACTGCGGCAGATGCTACAATGAGAAACACTCCGTTGGTGCTGTTGACAAGAATCACCAACTTCCCGCAAATCGTGCTCTGGCTGATTATCAACACCACGTTGTTCCAGCAGCGCTTCTCCTTCCCCTATAGTAAGGCTCCCTCCTTTCTGGAGCTTAGTCCTTTTAGCCCTCCGACGCTTGGCTAGCGCATGGTTAGCCTCTTGAAGCACCTTGATCTCAGACCTCAGCATGGCCAATTCGTGCATTGTTGCCATTGTACCCTTTGTAAACTGATCAACAGCACTAATAATAGGTGTTGGAGAGCTACTTCCATGGCGCGCAATCCGAGTTTTAAAAAAATCCGACTGCAAACAGACCTTTGTTGGGTTAGAAGGCGTCTGTGAGAGCCAATGCTGGGTGTCGCGTACAGGAGAGCTAGGCGGTGTTGGAGTCCGTAACCTCACATTCAGCTTTGACAAGACAGTTTCTGGACTGAAAGGCACTAATCCAGTTCCTCTAAATCCGCCTTTAACATTTGCTTCTGTAAAGGCTGAGTAGAAAGCCAACTTGAAGGCGATCAGAAACTCCTGTTTGGTCACATGGGTGATACGCGACCTCACAAGCATCTCAACCTCCCGTCCGTACACCCGTTTCAATTGACCAAAGCAACCAACATCAAGGGGCTGAAGCAAATGTGATGAATGAGGTGGCATACAGACAGTTATAATATTTTTTTCGACGCAAAACCTGTTGAATTCGACCGAGCGATGGCTCTCGTGGCCATCAATAACCAACATCCGATATACACCCGTGGTGCGACGAGCAGTATGTGTGTCGAAGTGCTTTATCCATTCCAGGCTGGTCTCATTGTTAGTCCATCCATTCTCAGTAGTTCTGATGGCCCAGTCATGCTGAAGGTCGGATTCTGAGTACCAAGGTCCAAGGTGGTACACAGAATTGAACACGATGAATGGCGGAACGCACCAACCATCCGCACACACTCCCTGGATCACTGTAGCCCATTCCCGGTTACCAAGTTGTACTGTTTTCGCCTTTCCACTTCTTTCGACGCGTGAAACGACGATTGCTGGGTTGATAATGCCCATCGCAAAGCCCGTCTCGTCGAAGTTGTAAAGATCACAATCTTGGATGCCGTACTTAGCCCTCATGCTCTGTACGAGCTCAAACCACGCGTTAATTTTTGCCGAATCTTCGCATAAGGCTCTCTGGTAGTCGTAACCACGATTAAATCGTATCCGGAGCTCTGGCTGTCTCTTGACAAACTTCGAAGACCAGTTCTTCCCGACGCGTCCCGCGTCGCGCTCTGCCAGCAGGACATTGGCCATAGCTTCCACATCAGCAAGCCGGGGTGGAAATCCTCGCGCATCTAAATCCAATGTGTATCCTAAAAGAGTTTCTTCCTCTAGTCTTGTCAGTCTCATCGAATTGGGGATGCAATCTTGTCGAGAGCGTCTACCCTTCAATCTGTAAGCAAGAGTAGATTTTGAGACTTCATAGATCTTTGCAGCAGCTCGAATGCTTAATTTTGGGGTTCTATCTATAGCCTGAACGGCTAATAATAAACGACTTTCATTTGAAGACGATTCCATTTTTTTTGGCACAGAAATGATGCTTTAGGTAAAAGACGCGTAGATTGGAGTAGAAGTGTCCAGCTCGGTGATTACCTACGTTACATATAATAAAAACACTAAAGAGAGAGACTTACCTATTGCCAGTGAATACATATAATAGGAACACTACAGAGAGAAGAACTAGCAATAGGCAAGGAGAGAGGTTTATATATACAGCAGGGAAACGTGTCGTAGCCCTTACCCCTGGGCGGCTACCGTTACAGCTGCTTGCTTGTAATAATTACGTTGCTCTAAAACACGTTCAGCAAAGAATAGGTTAACAGGTAGCATATATATATGGCACGACCACAACAAGTCGCCAACGATGCGGATCCGCCTCCGCCATACACTGAGATTGCCGGACCAACAGACATGGCGCCTCAGCCGTCGGTTTTGTTGCCAGGACCGCCGGTACCGGCTCGGCCGCAGCACTATCAACCACAGGCACAGCAGTACGGTTACGATCCAAACTACTACGGCCACAGTCAATATGCAGCCCAGGGCAGGTTGCGCTATCCTGCAGGGTTCTGGTGCGCCAAGTGCCACAACACAGGCTACAAGCTGGCCAACCGCCACCCGTGCCGGACATGCTTCCAATCGTTTTCCACTGGCCAGTCCGCCGCCGTGCACGTGCTGCCGCCGCCTCCGTCACCTTTGTCGTCTCACTACGCACCGTACGTGTCTTTCCCGCCTGGATCGACCGTGGTTAGCCCCGGAGACCCTGCGCTGGGCGGCGTGCCATGCGGAGCGTGCAAGGGCAAAGGCGTGGTTGACGACTTTGGCTTGGGCGGATTTCTGGCCGGCGTTTTGGGCGGGACGCGCACGTGCCCGGTGTGCCGCGGCGTGGGCCGGTTGCTGTGACCGCCCTGTAAGCGCATAATGCAATGCGTAAGCGCATAAGCAATGATGACAAACCCGGGTTTCCTCTCTGGCACGCTTCAGCATCAACATCAGGCATGTCGTCGGCAGAGATGGCGGCCAGCAACGTGTTTGCTGATTGGATCTTGAACCAGGCCACGGTTTCGGCCGCAGCAATGGGGGTCGAGGTTGCCACCAGCGATTTCTATGACTACGGATCCGATGGCGACAACAACGGCAATCGTGATCATCGTAATGGTGGTGATGGGCCCGTTGGCAATGATGGGCAAGAGGACGAATATGACGACGAGTACGACGACGCAGACTATGACGGAGACTACATTGAAAAAAGCCCAAATGACAACGCGTCCAGTTCGGAAGTCAAGAAACCTAGAGGCAGGCCGAGGTTAGGCCTGCAACATACGCAGACTGATGTAAGTGCGAATGCAAACGGACCCAGTTTGGTTTTGAACCGCACTGACTTTCTTTTTTGGGGGGTATGAATAGCGACGTCGGGCTCAAATCAGAGCAGCGCAACGCACGTACCGGTTAAAGAAGGATCAAAAGATCATCGAGCTCAGTGCCAGGGTTAAGCAACTCGAAACCACGGTGGCTGACTTGTCTTCACTACATGCAGATGCGTTTGAAAATGGCATTGAAGCCGCCGTACGTCACTCCGACAGTGTGTACCTGCGTGCGCTGGCCGCCACGTCGGCCAAGGCCGTGCAGCTGGCAAACTCGGGCGATGACCGGCTCGGTGAAAAGTGGTCCCGGATCGACGTCTTTGTCGACAGCTTGTTCCGCCGCAGCATGGCCTACGGCTTGCAAATGCTGGAGCAGCACCGGATTGACGTTATCGCACGAATCTTTCCAGCTTGCACTGATCAGGCAAGCTTAGCCACCGCGCTGATGGGCAGGATACGTCATCGGGGCAACTTGGCTACGGCCAAGTGGTCGGGCAGGATCGAGCCCGATGGCTTGTTCCCAGGGTTCATGTCGGCCATCAGCGTTGGCGTTCGCGTGAAGGAATTCGAGCGAAGTATGACGTCGGTGGTCGAACTCGACGTGCTAACATGCTGGTTGCGTGCTCGTGGATGTTGCATGGGTAACATGCCTCGATTTCGCACGGCTGACGTTGAAGCGGGCTTGCGTCTGGCGGTCGCGGTCGGCCGGTTATGATGATGATGATTCAAACTCCGTGGTGATTAAAATATTATTTTTTCTGTTTTTGTACATATGGTTTTTAAGCTTTTAATTTTATATTCAGTATTTAATGCACTATAATTGAGTTTGGTGATGGGGCACTAGGGTTGTGGTGCAGCCGAACCTTGCTTTTTACACAACGACTTGTCCCAAATTCGGATAATTTTTCGTTTTTTCTCATCACATTTTAAAACCACATGTCACACGTTAACAATGTCCGAAAGCGTTTACCATGATGACCAGGGTAATTTATTCGATGACTGATTTTAGATCTATACAACAATGAAGCAAGTGTAGTGTAGAATTTAAATGTTTTAACTTGTCTCTTGGACGCAATTGGTCCATTTTTTATGTTTTGAAAAAAAAATGGTTTAAATTTAGTTTTGCTTTCAGAGCGAATAATGATGAACTTTGCCCAAACGACGTCTTCATGCAGATTCACATCACCCGCTGATCATCTGATTCTTATTTTCATATCCACTACAAAATGGAAAGTATATAAATAATTATATATAATTCGTAGTTTGCCTTTTTTTTTTTTTTTTTTTTTTTTGTTTTGTTTGCTCATTCACTAATTCGTTCAACATGGCTTCTCCCATCCTTCCCTCCAACTTTTCAGACTCGGAGGGCATCCCCGCAAGACAATCCGCACCATCCACTCATCTTTCGATCGGAAACGCACCCACGGTCACGGATGGGAACGAAAAGCCATTGTCAGCCTTGACGGCCGTGCCCAAGGCCGCCACGCGCCGGATCTTGGGCCTCAGCGACACCGTGCGCAATGAACTGGTGGCCATGATTGGCGAATTCGTGGGCACGTACTTGTTTTTGTTTTTCGCCTACGCAACCGCGCAGGCTGCCAATGCCGACACTGTGTCGTCCAATCCCAGCCAACTTACCATGATCGCGCTCGGCTTTGGCTTTTCGCTGGCAGCCAACGTCTGGACGTTTTTCCGCGTCTCTGGTGGCTTGTTCAATCCTGCCGTGTCGTTGTCGCTGGCCCTGATCGGTGCCATCACGCCGCTCAGGGCGGCCCTGTTGTCGGTATCGCAAACCCTGGCCGGCATCTGCGCCGCCGCTGCCGTGTCGGCATTAACGCCGGGACCGATCCTGTTTGCCAACGCGTTGGGACCCGGAGTTTCAAAAACTCGCGGCTTGTTTATCGAAATGTTTTTGACCGCCCAGCTTTGCATTACGATTCTCATGCTGGCAGCCGAGCGGCATCGCGCACGGCACATGGCGCCGTTGCCGATCGGGTTCGCGTTGTTTATCGGTCACCTGGTCGGCGTGTACTTCACCGGCGCCGGTATCAATCCGGCAAGGTCGTTCGGTCCCTGTGTGGCCATCCCGTCGTTCCCGGTATATCACTGGATCTATTGGGTCGGTCCCGGATTGGGCGCTTTTCTTGCCGCTGGATTGTATCGCACGTTGAAATTTTTGCAATACGAAACTGCCAACCCGGGCCAAGACGATGACGGATTTTATCTCGGCCTGCTGGCTCATTTGGATCAGCAACGCGCGTTCCAGCAACCTCCTGTCCCTTCCAAGCAAGAAGTATAGCGTTTTCTGACAAGCATTCGCAGAACTTTATGCATTTATCTCTTATATATGCCTATCCATTAATTTTTAATAAATATAAACTCATTCATTCATTCATTCTTTTTTTTTTCCTTATTTGTAATGCAAAGCCAGCTTTCAATTCGTTACAAGGCCGGCTTCAACGTCAATCACGGCCCGCAAACTGTGCCGGCTAGGCAATCTCACTAACCGACCTTGCTTGGCCGCCGTGACCGCCTCGACCACGGCCACGGCCAATCCGGCAAGTTCACGCGCGTAAACAACGTGCAAGTCGGTTGCCAACGCGGCAGCAATCTCGTCCTGATGCCCGTGCATTAACTTGTCATTTGCAACCACCACCAGCGGTACCGGCACGTTGTCGTTTTTGTAATTCTTATTCAACGGTCGGTGCTGCCGTAAAACGTCCAAAATAGTGCCCGTGCCTTTTTTGATATCCATTAATTCATATTCCAACCGCCAATTGGCACTCCAATCACGACCACAAACCTGCATGAGAAATCACCAAGCTGGCAGAAGCAATCTCACCCAACATGTCCTCCGTCAAAGAAAAACCAGTGACTTTGACATTTTGTCCGGACGCTGCCACCAACGCCGCCACGGCACGGTCGAACGCTCGCTTGCCCTGAACATGCGAACCGTATTGCACCCGCACGGTCGCGAACCCAAGCTCACATAACCTGGCCATTACCAAAGGCGATAACGCAGCGTCAATTAATTCAGTAAACGGATACGTCGCCCCAGTCGTGACCAAGCACGTCTTTGACATTTTTTTTTTTTTTCTTTCTCAAATTCGCTTCGTGTTCGGTTGTGCAATTTTGCTGAAACGGAATATCTGCAGAGCAAAGGATCAATCCGGGTAACACTACGCCAGGTGAGTTTGGACTTCGTGTACTTGCCATTTACTCGCATCGATAACCATTCTTTCATTTTTTTTTTTCTTCTCAACCATCATTATTTGATGTCAGGCTTCTCAGGCTCCTCGGGCTCACCGCCGCCGCCGCCGACGATCTCATTCCCACCAGTGTCATCCTTGTCGCCAACAAAACGGGCTTCTTCACCATTTGATCAACAAGAAGCATCAAAACGACCCAAGTTGGCATCCACTACCTCGTTTACGTCAGTGAAAATGCCGCCGCCGCTGATACATGCTTCGTCACTGCCGTCGCCTGGGTCGTCAATAATAAGGCCTTTGCCCGGGTCCTCACCTGCCATCACTACCACAAACACCTCCGTCAACCTTGCAGTCGGTATTAATTCACCATCCACTCCGGCATCAACAACAATGCATTTGTCATCATTGACTTCATCTACTTTATTTTCACCATCAAGACCTTCAACGCCATTGTCATCAGCGCCCGCACCACCAGCACCAGCAACGCCAGCAACAACAACAGCAGGACCAGCACCAGCGCCTTCAACACCTTCAGCACCAGCACCTAATGCTCCAGTGAAGGAAGATCCGAACGATTTCTCAGACGCTCTATTATCCGCCGGCGTGGACTTACGTGAAGAAGAACAGTTACTATCATCTTCAATCCCAAGACCTCTCGGTCCATCATCGGATCATGCTCGCTCTCAACAGCAGCAAGCATATGCAAAACCTCATACCTTATACGCTGGTGCTAGCAGTGGCGTTGGCGCCCACGTTAACGTTTCACCTCAAATTCAAATTCCGATCGCACCTCCACGGACTCCGTTTCTCGATCTCGTGTCCGTGCGGCAAGTGTTTGCCTCGGTGGCAGCCGAAAACGACATGCGGCCGCCGCCATTTTTGTACGATCATCATCACACTAACAATAATAACACGTCAACTGCATCCAAGGAACTTGACTCCCTATTACTAATCTCGTTGGCATGCCGGGAATGGCTGGCTGATATTCTCACCGCCGCCGTGATCACGTCTCGGTATCGGCGTGAATCCGGTGCTCGCACTGCCAATACTTCAAACGCGTCCGATGTGGCCAAGACCATGCGGCAAATTGCCATTCGTGATAAGGAAAGCCAGGACAGGTACGCGGTCGCCAGTGCGGCACTAGAACTTCGTCACGGCAATACCGGTCCTGACGGCAAGGTCGCTCCTGAAGACGGCGGCAGCAGCTCAGCTGGTGGGTCAGCGGGTAAGGGCGGTGGTGCGGCCAGTCATTTGACCGAAGAAGTCATGCACCGGGCTGCAAACGCGACCGCCGCACTGATGGTATCAGGTGGCAAAAAGAAAAGGTATTCATGGATGTCAGGCGGAGCGAATTCGTCGGCTTCTAAACGGGACGGCCTGGCAGGATCTTTCTTGGCTTCGCCGTTATCATCTTCTTCATCGTCAGCAGCCGGTGGTAGTATGGGCTCGTCACTGTCTTCCCAATCACATGGCATTCGTATTCGCGAAGCCAGGGAAGAACAGGCCGTCGTCCTGCGTGATTTATTAAGTGTTTTGGAAAATGAGCGATTCGGTGTTGAAAACGCCTTGACTAAGGGCTGGGCCCGACTACGAGATTGATGCAAACGAAATCTAAATGATATATGTATGGAAAAAAAAAAAAAAAAAAATTCACTTTTTTATTGTACTACTATTGCTGCTGTTTACCAGTAATTGCTTGACCTGTTCCTGCCTTGCCCATTCAGCCACATGATCTATGATAGAATCCAGCCCGCTTCCGCCTTGCATGCACCCGGTTAGATCAAACACACTATACCCGCACCGGTGATCAGTTACTCGATTTTGCGCGTAATTGTACGTCCTAATTTTGTCAGTCCGATCCGTAGTTGAGACCTGGCTTGTCCTGGACGCGCGTTCGAGTTCTTCAGCTGCCTGCCGCTCAGCATTGGCAATTCGTGATCGCAGGATCATGAACGCCTTGGCCTTGTTTTTATGTTGCGACCGGCTGTCCTGCATCGAAACCGTGATGCCGGTCGGCAAGTGAGTCAACCGCACGGCCGACTCGGTCGTGTTGACGTGTTGCCCGCCAGCGCCGCGAGCTCGCATGACGTCCACCCTGACTTCACCGGGCTTAAACGCTCGCTCTGCTGCTGCTGCTGCTGCCGCGTCTTCCCCGCTGCCGCTGCCACTGCCACCGTCACCGAAATGCGGCAGCACGACCACGGCCGCGGTCGACGTGTGCACGCGACCTTTTGTTTCCGTATCCGGAATGCGCTGCACCCGATGCACGCCACCTTCGAATTGCAATCTGTCGAACGTGCCATCGTGATCGACTGACAATATGGCCTCGATTAAGCCGTCACTGGACGACAACGCGGACGCGGCCGTGGCACCGCCCGAACTGGACGATGCGGAAATAATTGAATGCTTCCATTTATGTTGCTGGCATAGCGAAACGTACATGGCCAACAAGTCTCTGGTAAACAACGCAGCCTCGGATCCGCCCACTCCCGGTCGTAATTCCAAAATGCACGACATGCCGGCGAACGCGTGCGCCGGTACCAGCAATCGTTCAATCTCGGCTTGCGCCTGGCCCAGTTCGGCCTTGACTTGAACCAATTCATGCATGGCGTCATCTCGCAATTCAATCATGCCATCCACGTCCGCGTCGTGCGTGTCGGGATCATCAGTCATCGTAGCCAGTGCTTGCAATTCCGGCACGTTCGCAAGCAACTGGTCGAATTGGCGCAACCGGCTGACAAGATTATCCAACCGGCCTAATTGGACCGCTTTTTGTGCATCATATGAATCTAATAATGCTGCCGTCAATTGCGCATGCTCAGCTTGCAACACGGTCGCCCGTTCCCGTAATGGACCTGGCAGGTCATAGTCTAAATTCACCAAGATGTTAAATTATTTCTTGTCATTTGATTTGCCTGTACCTTCGGTTTTGGAAGAATTGTAACGTAAACATATTAATGACGTGCGTGACCATGTCCGGAGAGGTATTCTTGGCCATTGGTTCACAAATGGGTGCCTCAGTCGTGCAATTCGCATTGCTTCATCATCAAGCAAAAATCAATTTATAAATTTTATTTTTTATAACAAATCAATTAAATTGCCCCGAGAAACAAAAATAAAAATTGCCCGGAAAACTTCAACGTGTGCGGCGTTCACTTTAAACGCGAAAAGTCATTTAAAGGCAAGAAAAAAAAAATTTAAAAAATTAAAAAACCACTGCCTGACAATTAATAAATTCTGCTTACAACTCGACCACCGACTTTTGATGCTGCGGAGAGCTCGATTGATTGGCGCGAAGATTAATATTCCAAAAATGTCTTCTCTCGAATTACCAATTGCAAAAAGGCCTCGACTTGACTCGCCGACCACTGAGAACGAGGCCCCGACCACTGCTACTGCTACTGCTACTGATGCTGCAGTTACGGATGTCTCGAAGCCAGTTAAACTTGTAATAGGCGTGCAAGAGAAAGATGTCGGCATAAAAAAATTCTGTGGGTCACATGATGGATTTTCTGGACTGTTAAAGCAACGGTTCAGTGATTTCATGGTGCACGAAATCACGCCGGCAGGGAAAGTCGTGCAAGTCGAGCACGTGCCCGTGCAGGCACCGGAAAAGAAACGAGAGACCTTGGAGGAGCGCAAGGCCAAGCAACAGAAGAAACTGGAAGAGATCAATGCGGTCCTGGCCGAGATCCCGGACACTGACCTTGCCACAGTGGACGAGCTGTTGAAGGAGGCCGGCATTGCGGAAAAGATTTTGAACGTGACCAGGTCCGACGATACGATTGAGTCGGCATTAGCGTTTGAGGACAAGGAAGCCCGTGCGGAAGTTCATGGCCTGGTCCGTCGCGTGTTTAAAGAAATGGTGGAATCACAAACCACGGCTGAATACAAGTTTGTGTTTCGCAAGTCAATCAAAACAACGGCGTCGGCTCGATCGAACACGAACAGGTTCTTTAAACTCAAGCACGGCGCACCTGAGCTGCATGACAAAGTTGTGGCCAATCGTGTCGGCACCAGGGATAACTGGACGCATTTTACTTTGTACAAGGAGAACAAGGATTCATTTGATTGTCATTGGTGGATGTCCAAATTCTTGCACATCTCAACCAAATCACTAACCATGAGCGGCACGAAGGACAAGCGCGCGGTCACGGTTCAACGCATGTCCGTGTACCGAGTACCGGTTGAGCGACTTGTACCGCTTAACAAGGTACTGCGAAAGATGGTCCTGGCAGATTTCAAATACGAACCGGATCGGCTCTGGTTCGGCACCTTGTCCGGAAATCAGTTTCACATTGTTCTCCGTGACGTGCAGGCTGGCCAAACCCAGGACGAGTCAGTGATCCAGAAAAGTTTAGAGTCACTGCGCGACAATGGGTTTATTAATTACTACGGCATGCAGCGGTTTGGCACGCAATCCATGTCCACGCATATGATTGGCAAGTTGATATTAAAGGGCGATTATGCCGCCGCAATTAAAAGCATACTAGGTCCACAAGAAGTGCTCGCGAGTGAAAATTCCCGGCCGGCAAGAGAATTGTTTGCCAGTCAACCATTAGACCCCGCAGCGGCACTGGAAGTCATGCCAAATAACTGCGCCACCGAACGGGCGCTTTTAACTAGTCTGGTTGCCAACCCGTTTGATCATTTAGGCGCCATTTCAAAAATTCCTCGCGCACTCAGGCTCATGTACGTGCATGCGTATCAATCTTTCATATGGAATTCTGTGGTAACTGAGCGGCTTGACAAGTACGGCATGTCCGTGTTTCCTGGTGATCTGGTCATTGTCAATACAGACAGCAAAGACAGCAACAACGAGACTAAACGTGAAAACGAAGAAGAAGATCAAGATAGCGAATTTGAAGAAGACGTGGCAGAAAGTGAAAAAAAAGTACGTGTCAGGCCAATTTCGGAATCTGAGGTAGACCAGTTTTCAATCTATGACGTTGTCGTACCAACACCAGGACATCGCGTTAGGTATCCGTCACACATGGTTGAATCTTATGAGAGATTGATGGCCCCGGATGGCCTGGACCCTCATAACATGATGCGCAACGTAACAGTGTTCTCTTTAGCAGGTTCTTACCGCAAGATCATGGCAAAACCAGCCGATATGCAATGGTGGGTGCGCAAATACGACAATCCGTGGCAACCAATCTTGCGCACGGATTTGGAACTGCTTGCGCCTGCATCGGCCGAAAACCCGCAACCAGGCAGTCCCAACAATGATGATGATGATGATAAGGCAGCGCACGCAAACGAAAGTAATGCTGGTAATGGACTGCCAAGGGTGTACGATCAAGATGAAATCAAGCCAGGCGACAGGACGGCCGTGGTGATCAAATTTAAATTAGGCACGTCACAATATGCCACGATGGCCCTGCGCGAAGGCTTGAAAATCGAGACGTCTCGTCGTGGTCCGGCGCAATCGATAAAGTTTGCTGATAATTATGATGAAGCTGTGGCCAAGGATGAAAAAAGGTACGAAGAGTTGGGTTATAGTTTTGCAGAATAGGTTGAAATAGATTGGTAATGTGCTTGCACAACGTTTTCACGTTCCCTCAATTCTACGTAAGATTAAAGTGATGAGATTATTTTGTAACATATGCTAGTGCATTGTTTTGTGGATTTGTATTTTTATTTCATTTTTGGCTAGTGCATAACGTAATAATAAAAAGTGTTGTTACGTTTATATAAATGAGTTCGCGAGAAATCCAATTTCAGCTCATCCTTCTTGATTTACGGCCCCTTTTTTCCCTTCAATTCATAAAGTTTGACAAATACGGCGGTCGGACATTTTGAACAGGTATATTTTATAGTAAATGTCGGCTTCGACTTCCACCAGCACGCCTGGCACCGTCCGGTCGTCGCTGACCCTGCGCGATCGTCAAATAGGTTGGTTTTTGTTTTGTGATCACGTTTGGCTTGCGTTTTAATATCTTCTTGTTACATATAGCTGTGATTGAACGGTTTTTGAATTTAAATAGAGACAAGATTGTGAATGGGAACGACTTGATCAATGGCAATGGCGTTGATAATAACAATTCCGGCACGGCGTCTGGTGAGAACGGCACTGGCACTGGCACAGCAGGAACGACAGTAACAACCACGGCTGTGCCTGCAACTACAACAACAACATCATCATCATCTGAAGATCCTATATGGAAAGTTCTTGTGTTTGACAAGTTTGGCCAGGATGTTATTTCTAGCGTGCTACGGGTTAATGACCTTTTCCAGGTGAGTGCTTGCGGGTTCATTGTCTACATTTGAAAACAAACTAACTGGTTATCAACTCCTTTCTTTCTTTCTTTTTTTTTTTTAATTAACCTAGAACGGCATCACGATCCATATGTTACTTAATGCCGAGCGGTACGCGATCCCTGACGTGCCGGCAATTTACTTCGTCGCACCTACTGCAGAAAACATCAAACGCATCTCACAGGACCTGCAAAACAATCTTTATGAATCCGCATATGTTAATTTTTTGTCTTCCATTCCGCGTTCGTTGCTGGAAGATTTTGCATCTCAATGCATCAACACGTCAGGCTCGGTAGCGCAAGTTTTTGATCAATATTTGAACTTCGTGGTTACGGAGCCAAACTCGTTTAGCTTGGTTATCGACAAGGTCTATTCTTCCTTGGCCAGTCCAAAAGTTAAGGACGAGGAAATTGAAGCCATTATTGACAAGATCGTGCTCGGATTGTTTTCGGTCGTGATCACGATGGGTCAGATCCCCATCATTCGTTGCCCTAGAGGTAATGCGGCAGAGATGATTGGTCAAAAACTTGACCAGAAATTGCGAGACTACGCTATCAATTCAAGGGATTCATCGTTTAACACATCAACTAATCAGCCTCGACCGAGTAAGTAAATGCATCTAACATGCTTAAAACAAACTTTTGTTTACTTTCTTTAGTTCTTGTAATTCTTGATCGTAATGTCGACCTTGTTCCCATGTTATCGCATTCTTGGACTTATCAATGCCTGATTCATGACATTCTCGAAATGCGACTGAACCGAATCCGGGTCGAGGTCGATGACGGAAACGGTATTGTTTCGAAAAAGGGCTACGATCTCGATCCGAACGATTTTTTTTGGGCCAAAAATTCATCCATACCGTTCCCTCAAGTGGCTGAAGATATTGACGCCGAGCTAACCCGGTACAAGAATGATACGTCGGAGATCACGTCAGCCACGGGAGTGAACTCGATCGAGGACGTTAACCAGCTCGACTTGAACAACAACGCGCAACAACTCAAGGCAGCGATCACTGCCTTGCCGGAATTAACCGCACGTAAGCAAACGCTGGACATGCACATGAACATTGCCACCGCGTTGCTGAAGGGTATCAAAGACCGAGGCTTGGACCGGTTTTTCCAAATCGAGGAGAACGTGAGCCGGCAATCTAAGCAAGCAATCTTGGAAGCCATTAACGATCCAGAACGGACTGATGCTGTTGACAAGCTCAGGTTGTTTTTGATTTATTACATTTCACTAGACACCACGCTTCCTGCATCGGACCTGGCTGAGTTCGAGGCCGCACTGACCGCTGCCGGATGTGACCTTGCACCACTCACATATGTCAAACGCGTGCGAGATCTCACCCGCATGACAAGCATGACCGCGCCGTCGGGCACGACCGGTCTTGCGTCATCATCATCGCCATCAGCAACAGCAGCAACAGCAGGGTCGTTATCGCAACAGCAACAGGCCACGGACAATATTTTGCGTGGGTTTAGTTCGATTTCAAACCGATTAACCGGTCGGCTTAAGGACGGTGGCTTGTCGTCAGGGTTTGAAGGATTAATTTCTGGCGTGAAGAATTTTTTGCCTTCAAGAAAGGATTTAACCGTGACCAGATTGGTGGAATCATTGGTCGATCCTGCATCGTCATCATCATCTTTTTCTACAAACCCGACTGATGATTACTTGTACTTTGATCCTCGCATGGCTCGCGGCGCGTTAACCAGGCAGCCGCCTCGAAATCGTACGAGTGCTTCAGAAGCAATCGTGTTTACGGTTGGTGGTGGCAATTTTTTGGAATATGGTAATTTGCAAGAATTTGCCAAACGCACGAACAGAAGAGTGGTTTACGGATCGACTCAATTGTTGACCCCGACTCAGTTCCTCAATGAACTGGCCGAGTTGGGTTCAGCGTAGGGACATGTTTTATAATTTATCCAAATGATTATAGTAATTAATTAATATTATTTTTTTTTTTTAAAAAAAAAGAACCAAAAAAAAATATTAAACACCCCATATCAACCAATCTAAGTTTCAAAATACAATGACGAAAGTCAAAAAGTAATATATATATATAATCATTATGATGGCTAACGTCCAATGCCGTCTAATCCAAATTCCAATTCTTGTTCTAAACTGCCATCAAATACCTGATCAATCAAGTCATTTACTCCGATACTGCCGTCACCGTTATCACCAAAATTCACAGCACCAGGAGACATCTCGCTCGGTTTTGGCACGTCGTCATCCATTATCTCATCCGGGATGCCGACTTTTTCACTCTCTTTCCTGATTCCTTGATTACCTAGCGTTTGCTTTTGTGTTTCGATCGGTTGCCGAACTAATTTTCGAAATTCTAATACTTCATGCTTAATCATTTCCGTCATGGCCGGAATATCGTCCACGGCTTCGAACGAGAAATCGAACGTGGTCGGGCATTCGGGCTCATCAGCCGGGTCATGCCACACGGCCAGATATGGATGTTCGAGTGCTTGCTGGACCGTGATGCGTTCGGCAGGATCGAACGCGAGCAACCGGTCCAACAGGTCCAACGCTTGCGGATTCGCGGTGGGAAATAACTTGACAAGTGGCACCCGTGGCATATATGGCAGGCTGCGCACGTACTCCTGAGCTCGAGGTGATCCGATTCGGGATAACGTCTCTTCCGACGGCGTCCCCAGGTACCTCAGAATCTGGGTCAATTGATCAACATAATCGTGACCTTTGAAAAAAGGCTTGCCGCCAAGAAGTTCGGCAAGAATGCATCCGACTGACCATACATCAACTAAAAGCCAACGTTAGTCAACACAACACCAAGACCTTCACGGTTGTACTCAACTCGCTTTGGTATATGATTGGAACGACAGCATGATCTCCGGAGCACGATACCACCGGGTGGCAACATACTCAGTCAAAAATCCAGCATTCTCAGTAGGATCGACAGAAAACCCGCGGGCCAGGCCGAAATCACAGATTTTGAGTTCGCAATCAGCGTTGACCAGTAAGTTGCCCGGTTTTAAATCCCGATGAAGCACGTTAGCCGAGTGAATGTATTTTAAACCGCACAGGATTTGATATATAAAAGATTGATAATGTGAGTCCGTGAGTGGTTGTTGTGATCTTATTATTTGATGCATGTCGCATTCCATCAGTTCTTGTCATTTTTGAGTTAGTTTGAAACAAAATCATGTTTTTAAACGCTGAACGGAATTAAATCACGCACCTTCGTACAAGTAAATCTCATTGAAATTATTTGTATTGACAATGTCAACATCATATAAACATGTGATCTGCTCCAAGAATTAGTATACCCATCATTCTAAAATCAATCCGTGCAACCTTACATTTTTATGCCCTATAATATAATTCAGTCAATACTTTACCAAACAATTTCAATGTTTTCCAGTTCTTTGCCATACCTCTAAAATGCATCAACAATTTTAATTCTCGCAGTGCCCGCTTGGCTAAGATCTTTTTGGAAAAGATGTTGGTAACTTTTTTGATGGCGACCCCGACCGCTTGGCTCGATTCAGTATACTTGGCCGCGCATACCACGCCATAAGCACCTTGTCCTAGCTCCTTTGTGACTTGAAACCTCCGGTCGATAGTGAAGTCCTGATTAAGAACCCTGTATGGAATACATTCATTCAGCTAACCTGACTCCAAATCCGGCCCGCATGTGCCATTGCCTAATTTGCTTACCTGTAAGTATGGCGCTCAATCTGGATCATTGTTATAGATAAGCAACCAGCAAAATCAATTAAATGATTTGGATCCCCTTTTCTGTTTTCTTCTTCAAGACTTTTTTTTTTCTGTTTAAACTGACGGACGATAACCAATAACCTTCGTGGATTTATTTATAACTTTGTCGGGGCAAGACTATGCCTATAATAGAGGCGAGAGTAAGCGCGCAACGGGGCTCGTGCTTTTGGCAACTCCAGTGCAGCTCACGTATACAAGTTCAGTTATATTGGACAATTCAAAGTAAGCACCTCCAAATATTGTTCAAAAGTAACTTGATTCTACAATGGCTAGAATAAAGTCGTATTTGTATGTCACATAGTTAGTAAGATTCGTCGCTATTTTTGCCGCTTTCGGCGCCACTGTGCGATTAAGTCTAAAATAAGCCCATGCGCAATCGCGGCCTTGATTATCAGATTGCGGTCAACAACTGACGTACTTGCTCGCTTCCACATCGATCAATGGTTGAGCTGGATCCAAACTTTGCCGTGACTTCGGCTATCCGCTACGACCCGACCTTGTCGTCGTCATCGTCATCTTCGTTTGACTCACTAAAGCGTAATCTCGATCCGTCGGTGTTCTTCTTGTTCCCGCGGCACGTTGCCAGGCTAAACACGGCCCACGATTATTACTGGCCCGAACTTGCTCATGATAATTCATCAACCGTGACCGCGACCGATTTGCTGCCAGAATTATACCACGTGGTTGCTCGGGATCCGGCCAAGCACTGGCGCCTGCGCACGCTGGTGCACAAGCAGGGCGAAATCACGGTCGAGGGCAACATTGTTCCACCTCGCGGCGACGACCTGTTTTCGGGTTTGCGTGCACATGCCAGTGCTCAAGATCCGCATGCATGGGTGGTATACATCGACACCAAAGCCACGCCGCAATCGATCTTTACTGCTCACAAAACGACGGTGCGGGATCCGTACTCGGCAGCTCGCGACCGGGTCTTGCCCAAAGATACTCCCATCTCGGCCAAAATAGAAGTATTATTATACAATGCTAACGATCAGTTCACCGAAGGTTCATTGACCAACGTGGCATTTTTTCGCAATAATGAATGGGTTACGCCATCCAGCTCAACCGTCGGCGGTCTTCGAGGCTCAGTCAGGGCTGAGCTTCTCGACCGAGGCATAATTAAGGAAGTTGACCATGACCAGGCCGTTCTTAAGCAGTCAGTAAAAGAAGGAGAGAAAGTTTTGCTTTTTAATGGTATTCAAGGTGTTGTTGCCGGATTCGTCAGGCTTGGACCTTACAGGGACGAAAGCTAAAACAAAATCTATGTATATTATATTCCGTAATTACATTATCACATTAAACTTAATTAAATCTTTCTTTCTTTCTTTTTTTTTAATCATAAAACGGGTACGCTGCTCCGTCACCTCTTGGGTCAGATCCTGCTGAATGCACGATGGCTCCGTTCTCTTGCTTGGTGAGCTTAATGAATTGCCCACGTCCAAACAGCGGATCATATCTCTTCTGCCACGTAATCTCATGACCCAAATCTTTCAACTTGGCCACAACCGCAGGATCAATCTCTTGTTCGACATTCACGTTGGTCAACGTCACGTCGCCGACCACCCGGCCGGGCGTGATGCATACGCGCGGCACGTCCAATGATTTCTGAGGATCGAGGCCAAAAATGGAGTGGTTCAGCAACACTTGAAGATGACCCTGAGGCTGCATAAATCCACCCATGACACCGTAAGCAGCGTAAATTTCGTCGTCTTTAGTCAACAACGCAGGAATGATCGTATGGTACGGTCTCTTGCCCGGTTCCAACGAGTTCAACGCGCTCTTGTCTAGCACAAAGTTGACACCCCTATTTTGCAACGGGAAGCCTGAGTCGTCCGGAATAATACCGGTGCCGAAAAGGCCGGCGACCGAGTTGATGAACGACACGGCGTTGCCTTCCTTATCCGTCACGGTCAGGTACACGGTGTCGGATTCGTTTGCCGTGTTGAGCTTGCCCGGTCCGTACTGCGGCTTAGCCTTGGTGGGGTCAAACTCCTTGGACCGTCTGTTGAGATACTCCTTGGATAACAATTCTGAAGTTGGAACCTTGGCCTTGAGTGGATCTGCCACATATTCTTCGCCATCTCTGAACGCAATCTTGAGCGCCTCAATGATAATGTGCAAGTACTCGGCAGAATTGAGTTTCCATTCCTCTGGCGGGGGCACAACCTTGTCGGCAATAAGTTCGCGAATAATGCCGACAGCAATTTGCGCCAAAATACCCTGACCAGAAGGCGGCACCTCCCATAAGGTAAGACCGTTGAAGTCAATCGGGGTTGGCTCGACAAACGTGGACGTGTGGTTCTTCAAGTCATCGAGCGATAAAACGCCGCCTTTCTTTTGAACCGTGTTTACAATTCTTTCAGCAACCGGGCCTTCGTAAAATCCAGCCTTGCCGTTTTTGGCAACAAGCTTGTAAGTCTCCGCAAGCTTCTTGTTTGTCCAAATCGTGCCGGTCTTGGGCGTCGTGCCATCAGGTAGCAGCAAGTCCTTAGCATTTTCAGAATTGTTGGTCAAGATCTTTAATCCACGATACCATAATCCAGCAGAAATCTCACCGATCGGCGCACCGTTTTCAGCAAAGTCAATCACCGGACCCAACGCATCCGCAATCGTGATTTTGCCAGAACCCCAGGCATCAATGGCGTCAATCCATCCTGCCACGCCACCGGGCACGGTAACACAGTGGGGTGAGTTTGGAGGCAATTTGCGACCGGTGATGCCCTGCGAAACAAGGTAATCAATTGTCAACGCGGCGGGGGCGCGGCCGGCGCCATTGATGGCCTTTAGCGACTTGTCCTTGGCATTGTAGAAAATGGCAAACATGTCTCCGGCAGGCGAGACCATGTGAGGTTCGAAAAAGGTCAATGCGGCAGCAGTAGCAACAGCAGCATCCTTACTTTTAATTAGTAAACAATAGACTATGACAACGTTTCAATAATGACAATGAAATGCATGTACTTACAACAGCGTTACCACCGGCCCTGAGAATTTTGAGACCAGCCTGGGCAGCCAGGGGCTGAGTGCAAGACACAATTCCCTGGGTTGAGTGAACAACCGACCGCCTGGAAGAAAATTCTATCACGAATGATTTAGTATAATGTTTGGGAAATAGATTGGAATTACTTACTCAACTCCTTGGAGTCATCAATCTCGAGAAATTCCTGGTCCAATGACATGCTCATGTAATGTAATGTAATGTAATTAAACAATTAACCAAACAAAAAGGAAAAAAAAATAAAGCAATTGAAAACTAAAATGCGAAAAAAATGAATCAGGAATATTCTTTAGTGAAAAAAAAAAAGATTGAACCTGACAATGAATTTGCACAAAGAACGAACGAACAATAACGAGCGTGAGAACGATTGGCCGCCGGGTCCCGGGGGAAAGGGCTTCGTTTTGGCGATAAGATTAGAGCTCACAATTGAGTTTCACCCGCTGTGGTCACGTTACTTGGAGCCTCGTTTCAAAACCATGCCGATAATTCTTAATGCGAGAATGATTTATATAGTATTTACATGTGCCGGCTCGATGCTGCTTGCATGGCGAGAAGTATAGTACGGTATACGGCGTTTCATTGATCTATTAATATGTTTTCCTGGAACCCGGTGCCTGGTTACTGTGACTCGCCTGCTTCGCGCAATTGTTTTCAAATCCTCGGCCCAGGCAGCAGCAGCTTTTATTGGCATGTAGAATAGAATAAAGCACGAGAACCGGAACGTGATGGTAACCCCACAAGGCAGCCGAGGGGGCATTCATTTTTACAGCACTGCGACATCGATCAAGGTTCTCGAATTTACGCATCCGTCTGCCGGACAAACCCATTGCATGGGCTCGAATACAAGTGTCGGAGATAACTTATTAAAGTTTCTTCATATAAACCCATTCTATCAATGCCTTTCGGCAGATGTACTTTCCTGTAATGTCAAAAAAACTTGATCATTGATTACTACGGAAAACTTGATACTCGACCATGCGTTGGCCGGGTAACCATGAGCATTGCGACAATTATAAACAAGTCAGGCCAAAACACGGACCGCAGCAACCATTGATTAAACCAGTTCAATCCAGCCAGATAATTTGCCCGGAACCCTTCATTTTAGTATTTTATTCTGTCACGGCCTTCATGTCATCACCAAGTATACTCACTCCCAAGAATATTTTTTTATTTATCCCTAATCTCATTGGGTATGCCCGTGTCATCCTCGCCGCGGGCTCGCTCGCGGTTATGAAACACCATCCAAAGATTTGTAAGTCAAGCAATTCATTGGTTCCAGAGACGCCTTGTCAGGTCTTTGTTTTTTTTTTTTTGGCTTTTACTGATGATTATTTTATTTGGTAACAGGTACATGGTTATATGCCGTATCATGCCTGCTGGACGCATTCGACGGAGCCGCTGCTAGGAAGTTCAACCAGGCTACCCGATTTGGCGCAATCCTCGACATGGTTACTGATAGATGCACGACCTCATGCCTGATAATATTTCTTTCGCTAGCGTATCCAAGCTGGATCATTGCCTTTCAGTTTTTAATTAGTTTAGGTATGAACCTCGTGTCTCGGATCTACATTGCTGTTTGTTTTTGCTAATTATGCCATAGACTTGGCTTCACATTACATGCACATGTATGCTATGCTTAATGGTGGAGAAAGCAGCCATAAAAAAGTTGGCAAGGATAAAGGTTGGATTTTAAATCTCTACTATACCAATACAGTAAGTTTCGCATAATCTCTCCATTTTTTTTTTTTTTGCTGACCGTTAACTTGTTTTAGCGGGTTCTATTTTTCGTTTGTGCAGCCAATGAACTTTTTTTCGTCGCGCTTTACCTCTTCAGTTTTGAACCAAAAACTCCTCCTTATCTTGGATATTGGGGAAAGATCCCATTGTCCTATGCTACTTTCTTGGGCGTCTTTTCTTTCCCCACTTGGCTACTCAAACAGATTATAAATGTCATTCAGATGATCCATGCTGCATACACTTTAGCTGAACTTGACATTGAAGAACGGAATAAGAAGAATATCGAGAGTGCCAAGTCAAAGTAACGATTTGTAGGGAGGGAAGAGGAACAATCGAGAATTGGCGATATGATCCATATTAAATCACAACAAAACTAATAATCATATTAGGCGCATGATTTGAACTTTCTTGTTTATACGTTACAGAGTGAAATCACCAAAAAAAAAAAGAAAAAGAAAAATAAGAGGACCCTGAACAAGTAGACAGAGGGGGAAAAAAAAGCAAGCAAATCTTATCATCCTAACGAACTGAATTTGACAACCATAAAATTTCATAACTTTAATTGCTTATATTTTTTGGGAGTATGCGGAGCCGTTTCAATTTGTTTTTTTGTTTTTGTATCATTTACTATTACTATTACTTTTTAATTTTTATTCATTTTTTTTTGTTTTCGTATATTTTGCTTCTTGTTCAAATTTTGAAAAAAAAACGACCAGCAACTGAGGAAGTTGGCTGCTGGTTTAAAATAGATTTAATGTGCAATTCATGTTTATGTATTTAATCTTTATTGCATTGCTATGTGTGTTCACTTACCATACATACATTGGTTTGATTTAATGAGTGTCAGATATACGATTTAATGATTTAGATTGCATGTCTACATATAGTTTCAGTCATGATCATGCAACAGTATTTATATAAAAAAAAAGAAAACAAACTCCTGCAGTTATAATTATATATATATTACAAACAGTACTGAATTGGTCACAAGTTTATGTGATCCTCTGTTTCCAGATTAATTCGTTAGCATCATCGTCATCCTCGTTCAACACGATCACTTCTCCAACATATTTGGCAATCTCAGAATCATCTTTCAAACCGTCGACATCGGCATTAAGGCCAACCACCACCGTAGGTACAATCGAATCAACAACCAAATGTCTCAGCAAAGGCTTTAATGCCTCAGGCTCTGTCAACTTTATGACTTTGGTCGGATTAGACACGTAGTCTGTCTGTAAAGATGCAAAAAGACCGGCTTTTTGTTTCAATGTTGCCGGATGATATTCTGGATAAATTATTATCAGCTCAACTGCCTCTTTGGTGTTTGATGTCAAAAGATGCTCGCGCAGGAGTTCCTATACTGCTTGTCAGATATTGGCTACAAAATGCAGTTTGCTAATATATATAAAAAAAATTTAATTAATACTTTTTTGAAAACCACAATTACTTGCTGCTTGGGTTTTGAGTTAATTTTAGCAGCATTGGCAGAAGCCGATTCGTCGTTGAAGTCATCACTACCCGATATGGTTCCGACATGCCAACGGTCCTTCCACCATTGACTGACGGGGCCGGTAGCATAGTAGTACGCTACAGATGCAACCAAAGCACCAGCAACAATTGGCAACGATGACCTTAATCGACTTTTGGCTTGCGAGGGCATTTGTTAACTGTTGTTCTTTCACAATTGCAAGAACTTGTACTTCAGGTGAGTGGAAGACGTGTATGTTGGCACAATGAGGTACCGGACCCTTGGCTGGTGTGCGCGTTAACCCCGACCGGCACAGAACATTGCATGCAGTAATTACCCGGAAGTACACTTTCGTCATCCAATTTCTTTCTTCTCCCGCTTATATTATTGCTACGTGTTGTATTGGCTTTGGTAAAATAACAAATCTATAAAAAAACTTAGCATTAGACAATATCGTGATCCGTTTGTTAGATTGATAAGCAGAAAAGAGGATATTTCCTTTTTTTTACTGTATGCTGGTTACCTTTTTCATTCATTCTCATTGACCGCAGATCTGTAAATATATGTGTTTTCGTTTACTGCGTTAATACAATCTAATCATCTTCATCATTACTTTACTTTTTTGAGCAAGTTAGTGGTTTGATTGATTAGTTGCGTCTCGATTGTATTTGGGTGGATTCTTTGGGGGGAAGAAAAATCTGGGTTGATTGATAGTTGGTCGACCGTTATCCAGCCAAAAAGTCTTAAAACATTTTTTCACGGCATCGAATTTTTTTTTTTTTTTTTTTGGTCTTTTGCCTTTTGCATTAAATATACTAGTGCTCTACTTTGTTTTAAAAAGTGATTTCAGGCATTGTTGGTTATTACTTTTTGAGCCAAAATGGAATCCAATCAGGCTCAGTTCCGGCATTATTTTCCCCAACAGCAGCAGCAACAACAGCAACAGCAGCAGCAACAGCAACAGCAACAGCAACAGTCAACACCTCAGTCTGAACCTCCACAGCTTTTGCCAGCTCAACAACTACATCAACAGCCCCCATTTAGTCACTACCAAGTTGAGAACTACAATCCAGTTACGGATGCTTCCAATCACCCATATCAAGGCTACTTTGAACACCCATCATCTGTTTCGATTCAGGCACAAATCGCGCGCAGTAATATAAATATGCAACCCCAACAAGCCAGCGGGGAGGGTAATGTGGCACAACCGTCACAGCAAATATTACCTGCGCAATACAATTTTCTTCCTCCCATACAATACGGGCAAGTTGCTGCACAGCCTCATGAGGCGCTTTCAAGTGGCGAAGCAGTACTTCAGGTCGATGGGCAACCTGCTCGACCGCCGTCATCATTGTCATCACAATCCGCATATCCGTTGAATGGCACTCAATTTTTCGGACAAAATTCATATCAGCAGCCGTTCAGAACCGATTCTGCCATAACACCGTCATATTTTGGAACCGAATTTTTGGCTGATGCGCAAGTGCAATCCGCGCAGCCATTTCAATATCAATGGTCTTCGCCAGATCTATCTCAACAACACCAGGCTCAGCAAACGTTGCAATGGGTTCCGCAAACATCTCAGTTGAATAATTATTCCGGACAGTTGCAATGGAATTCCCATCAATCTAACTCGTCGTTCATCCCACTAAAGATACCAGAATCAATTTCCCAACCATGGGCGGTTTCGCCTGTGCAAGCACCAGTAGTTCAACCACTGGCAACTGAAAAGACTACAACGAAACGGACATTACCAGATTCTGCTATCGATAAGCCACAGGTAAAGAAAAAGGCCATTAGCAAAAAAGCTGCTGAACAAGCATCAGCAGCAGCGGCGGCGGCAGCGGCAGCAGTGCCTCAGGATACTCCAATCTTGGAAGAACAAGACCCGGTTACAGCTTTACGCATCAGAATTGCAAAAGCGTTTAAGGCCTTGTTAAACCAAAAATCACAATTGGCAGATAGGCTGTGGGACATTTTTATTTCTATTCCACCTGAAGCATATGCTGAAGGAGCGAAATTCGATCTCAGAGAAACATTTTGGACACAGGTGGTTTCTCTTACTGGCAGCAGTGCAAGGGAAGTATGGGTTGAGCTTGCCGACGTTAGCTATGGGCTTGCTCGAATGCGCAACCAACTCGTCACGGACTACAAGGCCAAGCGATATGCCAGTGCAAAGTCAAATCTCAATGCCTTATTAAGAATGCCTCTTACTTTAGAAGACTTGCAGGAGGTCAAATTAGATAAACTACTATCTTATTATGAGAGTAAAGGAACGGACGGAACAAAAGAGATTGCCAAACGAATTCTTGCAAGAGCCAAAGGCCAAGTCATAAGTATGTATATATATATTTTTTTATCTGTCGTCTTTTTTAGATTATTCATATGCTTACTTATTATTAGCTAAATTAGTCAAACCGCAAGCACAACCGCAAATGCAAGCACAGCCACAACCACAAGTTGAGAAGAAGCCAGAACCAGGTCGTCAAGTATCGCCGCTTAAAGTTGTTACGAAGCCAAGTGTAAAAGAAGAGGTTAAGAAACCTGTAGTTAAGGAAGAACCTATTTTTAACAAAGTGTCGTTATCTGCTATTGGACCTATCAAAAAAAGGCCTGTCCAAGCAAGCACAGACGTCTCAAACTCACAAGCAAATGTTTCGGCTATGCCTGGTGCTGGTGCTTCAGCCGGTACTGCAGCTGTTGCAGTGAAAACTGATCGTCCGGTTGCTAAGACAAATTTTTTCCAAAACTTGCAGAAAAAGCCGGCTCCGTCTGTTAGCAAGCCTATTCCAGAAGTCAAGTAAGTTTGCCTAAATAGGTTTTTTGAAAAGTGACAATGCTTACATTATTTTAGGAAACCCAATGCCGCACCTGTTCCACGCATCTCATCGTTATTTTCGACTTTTCGTGCACCGTCCAAGTCCGAAGAACCTTCGGATCGCTTGTTGACACCGGAATCAACAACCAAAAAGCCACAGAAAAAGAAGAAATCGGTACGATGGAACGATGATGAACTTGTTCAAGTCAAGGTGTTTGAATTCTTCCCCGATGAGCGCGCACTGACAGTCAGTGAAGAGTTACAAAATCACTTCAAGAGCGCACGTGAGCTTGATATATCTGAAGGTCGTGCCGCGTTCGATAAGTCACGGGAATTAGAGGATCACGAACCGGAAGAAGATTGCGAAATTGAATACTACTCACCATTCGAGATTGATTTTGAACGCAATGACAGGTTTACGGAAAAAATTTTGGCCAAGAATATTTACCGCCGTGGTGGCAATCGGCAGCCATATAGTCCTGACGCGGAGAAGCAACGTGTTTACGAGGCAACCACTCTTGAGAAAGTTTATCTTAATGATGATGATTTGCCGCCTTCGGCAGCAGAGCCTTCGATTCAAGAAGATTTGGGAACGGATGATGGTCCAGAATGTAAAGAGATTCCGGTACCGGCTACGTTAAAGATACAATGGGTCATGCTGAACGTGCCGGAATCAAGGCCTGTTAGCGGCGCAACACCTGCACCATCAGTCCAACCAGTTTCCATTGGCACGCCTGTTAATCAACTCGGAGCTCTTCAGGCGCTACTGCCCTTACTGACAAATCAGTCCCAATTAAAACAACCGCAACCGCTACAGTCAATTGCGCAATCAGATGTGAATGCCTTGGCGGCTATTATTCAAGCAGTTGGTGGTGGTACATATAATTTGAATGGGAACGGATTAAATTAAATGGTCGCTGATATGATGTTATTTATTATTATTATTTTTTTTTTGTTGTTTTTTAATTCTCATCTTGGCATTTGGGGAAAGAGGTGTTTTGTTTTATATTGAGTTTGTTTATTTTTTATTTATTAAATTTATATATGCTTTGATTCATTTAAATTTATCTCACTGTATAAATCATCGATATAAGTGATCATGGCTCGTTGACTTCGATCTGCAGAAATTATGAAGTGTTTCGATTTGTTTAAATGTATACATGTTGATCAAATTTTGGACTAACCCGATTATGTACCATCATGAGATACGATGAACTAAACTACCAAACAGAACAAGGAAAATTTAGGGATTACTGGACTCTAAAGACAATAAAGCGATCGCCCACAGTTGATCAAAAGAACAGAAACAAAGTCCAAATTTACTAAACTATCCCCGATTCCATTTAACCTCGCATTCAACCAAAAAAAAAACTGTATAATTGATTCGTACATAAAACATTTGTGATTGCAATATGTTTTTTAAAAAAAATTTATTACAGGTGCAAATTCTGTTGTCATCGAGATTTTACGGTACAAGGTGTACAAAAATGATTGATCCAAGTGGCAATAATTCAGCGCAAATGTATAGAACATTTTCCCCTGGTTGATCGACGTTCGTGATCAGCTCAACCAATCTACAAATTTTTTTTTTTTTTTTGTTACAACTCGTCAAGTTTCAAAGCATATAAATATTATGATCATATACTGTCAAAAAATGAAACGCCATAATTCTAAAAGACCGTGACTTGTTTTTGAAAACCTGCGACCTGGCTTTTTTTTTGCACATTAAAAACAAAAACCAAGACGCAAGCACGGGATGGTGCTGATATTTAGGTTACTCCCAGTCACATGCCAAACCGACAAGGACGAACTGGGCGAAAACGCGAGATTACAACTGCGGATTAAGAATAAGGATTATGTTGAAAACGTTTACACGATTCATGATCATGGCAATGTCATTTCGGTTGGCTTGGTTCTACGGGACGCGTTGCCAGACGAATCAATGACTAACAAATGCATATTTACGTATATGATTTTTGAAGAATCTCGGCAATTATTTGGCGTGTCAGGAGATAACATCATTAGAGAAAGAAAAAAATATGGAAAAGGGGCATAGAAGAGGTATTGCAGAGTGTATTAGCAAACGAATCCTACATACTCCACAAAAAAAAAAAACCTAACTATAACGTGGCTATTGTATTACATTTATTCTCATTTCTAAAAATCTAAAATTATGTACAAACAAAAAAAAAAATCCACATAAAATCACGATCTCATTCTACCACGATTTATTCTATGTAATAACATACTTGAATTAATCTGAAGATTTGTGTCGTCTTCTGTCACCTGAACTTTTCGTTAACCCTGTCTTGATAGCGTCATTAGTAAAGTCTACCAAATTATACCAATCCTGAGTGCCTTCGACCTTGCGCAAGAATTTACGTTGGACAGCAGTGATCACTGGCCGGTCAGTTTCCAGGCCAAAATATGGTAGCGAATCAAAAACGTCTTTTAAAAGATCTCTTAATGTCAAGGAACGGCCATACGTTGCCTTATAGTATGCGGTCACGGAAAGCCAAAAACCTGACAACATATTGTCATCAGCGGACTGGGACTGGACTATCTTTGAAACTTGTTTAATATGATCACGAAGAGCCGCATTTTGGATATAGTCAACCTGGTTCGTGAAATTTATATTTTTTGCAAGCAATTTTGTTATAAAGGGTCGTTCCAAATTTGACAAAATGATAACGGCCTCGCCAGACTTGCCGGCACGACCAGTACGTCCGATTCGGTGAATATACTCTGCAACTGCCTTAGGCTGGCCAAGTTGATAAACATGTGTCACACCCTTGATATCGATTCCTCGTGCAATCACATCCGTGGCAAAGATAATACCACTGTCAGAGCCTTTAAAATTTTCCATGGTCTTGAATCTTCGTCCTTGCGGATCGCGCCCTGAGATTGCAAATAGATCAATTTTATGGCTTTCAAGAAGCTTGCTAAACAAGGCTAATAAAAATTTAACTTCTTTAGATGACTTGCAAAATACGATTGCTTTAAATTTTTCATCTGATCTATCGGCGAGTTGCTTTTTAAGAAGTGCATAAAGTGCTTCCGGTTGATCCAATATTCTTTCCACATTAACAAGATGTTGAGGAACCAAAGCATGAGTTGGAACGGTATCCTTAGTTATCGTGGTGATGAAATGGTGGTCTTTTCCTAAATCTTGTCGGGCAAGGCTTTTGACGGCATCACTAACCGTGGCTGAAAACATCAATGACTGGTCAATATCGGCAGAGGCTTTTAGATGCGCATTAATTTTGTCTAGTTGATATTTGAAGCCTTGATCCAAAAGAGTGTCTGCCTCATCGTAAATTCTAACTTTCACATTGTTAAATAGTCTAGGCTCAGACTCAATGTATTGTAATAATCGTCCCGGGGTTGCAACTAACAAGTCAACGCCTTGTCCACGGAAAGTTCTCTTAGCCTCCTCGTTAAAGTTGACACCACCAACCACGGTCTTGGCTAGAATATTTTCGTGTTCTGGTAACCTAGCGATCAACCTGGCCGCATCATCAGAAATCTGACGAGCAAGTTCACGAGTAGGAGAAATTATGAGAACGGTCGGTTTCCTGGGTAAAGAAGATTTAGAAGAAGCAGAGTTATTTTTAAACTCAATGGCTCGTTGAATCGACGGAATCAAAAACGCAACCGTCTTGCCGGTGCCGGTTTTGGCTTGCACCAAAAGATTAGAGTCGCTGTTGCCAGGCTTAAGCAGGTACGGCAAAACTTTCTCCTGAACCTCAGTCATCACAGTAAACTTGAGATCTTCAATGGCACGATTGATATTAGGATTAAAATTTTCAAGCGATTTGAACTCTGTAGCCGTTCCTGTTGATATTAATCGACATGTCATGATTCTCGTGTTCAACTTCAAACCGCCGACAGTCTTGATTGAGGTTTGTTGCAAATACGAACGCGCCATCGTCGTCGCCATGGATGATGATAAAAATCCTGACATTACTAAGAATTTCTATTAGTGAACCTTTAAATTTGGTTCAACTTTAATATATAATATATCGTACTCTTAAGCTGAAATTTATAGATGAACATTAATTTTTGTTTTAAATTATCAAGCTCAAACTTAATTTAAAGTTTAATTTCAGTAGCGTTTTGCCAAAAACATTATGAAACAGCAGAATTCATCTATAAACAAACGAATACCTGTTGAAGTCAGAAGTGAATTACAAGTCTCTACTGGAGAGTGCAGAGTATTTTGGAAAAATTTAATTATATTCACAAAAGAAAAAAGCTAGAGGACTCAGAATCAATTTTTTTAATCAGTAGGAATGTAGGCCTATAACTTGGTACGGTTGCGGTTTAACCAGAACCTGACATGAAATTTGATGATGGTCGGAGCTGTGTTGATAACAACTCAAAGCCATGAAATGTTTATGACAGAAGTGGTATCCATAAAAAAAATCCATCGGTAACCGAAATGTCATCAGCTTTTGCAATCGATCTTGCCCTGCCCTTCCACGCGGATCGTACTCAAAAACAAATATAACAATGTATATCGATATGAGAAAAAAAAAAACATATATATATATATGCGCACTGCATCTAAAATATGAGTCGACAGATTTACCACTCAAGGTGTATTTTGACCAATTTTCTTGGTCGTCGATTCCAGGGCATCTGAAACGCGATAGCCTTGCCGACGGTTCTTCTAGTCTTTGACAACATTGATCTGACCAGTGACAACATTACAACTTTTGCTGTCAACCGAGGTGCTGGGATATGCCAAATTGATTGTAAACGATGCGGAGCAGCCGTATAATAAAACCGAGGATTATTCTTCCGCCGCCGAATATGAGGACGCCTGAACCGTCTTGAAGGAGCAACTATGGGGACGTATTGAGGCGATATAACAGCTAGAAGCCGTTTTTTCAAACCAAACATGAAAATTATCAGACAGATCGATAGAACTAATTTTTGCCAAAATCATAAACATGCAATTGGACAGATAATATTGATGCCGATCCGGGTAACGCATTCTAATGCGGGCCACGTCGACGTCAGAAGTTGGTCTGAGAAGCGTGACCAACTAAACTTGATTGAGATTGCCCCTATGCTTTTTTTCTTTGCAAATCTGCTTGAAAATTCAGCACAGTCGTCTCTGCAAAAGCTTGTATTCCGATCGAGTTTGATTCTAGTGATTTACAGTCTACTGGCTTACAATGCGCCGCCGGAGTATAGCAAGTGGTTCGCTGTCCTTGTTTTAGCTTTTGGCATGCTCTCTGTGATCCGAGGTGCTCTGCATAGTGCGCTGACAAAACTAACACCGGTTCCAGGTTCCAATGACCGAAGGGCGCTTCTTGATTCGGTGGCTGCGCTCCAAGCCTACGTGACGGAGATGAAACATGTATCCGCACGAAAGAAATCATTATTTTCACGCATGCCAGCCAGGCATCAGCGTATAGCGAGCTCTTCAGGTTATTTGAATCGGATCAACGATGTTGATAAAATGGTTACCGTGAATGGGTTGCTTGCAGCTCAGATCGCCAAAGTAGCCGAACGGGTGTACGGAGTAACCAGGCAGGAGTTGGTTCTTTCAAGGCCGATTAGAAACACCAGGGTCATTGAGCTTCTTAAACATTTTGTTCGCGACTGGTCCGCCGAGGGTCTTGTTGAGAGGTCAGTGACGATATCACCCATACTTGAGGCTCTAAAAACCGAATTTGGAAGTGATACCAATGGGAAGTCTGTATTGGTTCCTGGAGCAGGAGTGAGCCGGCTGGCATATGACATATGTAGTCTAGGTGCGCTCTTCTGTCCTTTTTTTTTTTTTTTTTTTTATCAAGTCGGAGTCCTTGAATTAACCAGATTTCAATAGGATTCCAAACAATGGCAAACGAATATTCGCACCTGATGCATCTTGGCTCATTGTTTGTGCTCGAGCAAAAAAAGGACTCATATGTTGTTCATCCGTCGATTCATAATTTTTCACATCAATCAACCAAGAAGTTACAGCTTCGCGGAGTAAAGTTCCCTGACATTTCTCCAGAATTTGATAGAAGTCAATTACGCTTGGTTTATGGCGATTTCATGAAAGTCTCAGGCCCGCCTGAGTCATATAATGCAGTAGCCACCTTATTCTTCATTGACACTGCGGAAAACTCGTTGGCGTACATTGACGCGATTCACAAATTGCTAAAGCCAGGCGGAATTTGGATAAATTCTGGTCCGATAAAATGGGGGTCTGCTCCAAGGGTGGAGTTTACATTGGAAGAAATGTTGAAAGCAATACGTCTGATGGGATTTGAGGTTGAATCGACATGGTCAAGAAAAGCTGAGTACGTGGCCGACTCCGAAAGTTTGTGGCATGGGTTTTATGGGATCGAAGGATGGGTTGCGAGAAAGAAATCATGATACGTAGCCATCCAGACTACACGCACATTCTTACACATGATTGATTTCAAATTTTTGGTCAGCAACACGATCGGGAGATCGGTTGATGACAAGGCATGGCTTATTTATATTACATCTATATTACGGGCACATGGACGCATTTCGGATTGACGCGTTTGTTGCCATTAATGACGCGGTTGGGTTTTTTTTACTATAATTGTACTACGCGTACCTACGCATCAAAATATATGAAAGTTTTTGGAATTGTTTTGGTTTATTTACCCATGTGCAGCCAGACCAAATGTGCACGGACGTGTTTTCCAATTATGAGCTCGTGCGGGTTCACTTTGGCATTACGCAGCAAACGTAAACGAGTGTAAATCAGTAACCAACAAGACGATTTCAATTAATTCACACGCATTATATTTCTCTCGTCATTTTGTTTAAAAAAGAAAAAAAACCGCTTGCTTTGGTAAGGAACGTGATTGCGACTTTTGGCTCCGAGAAATTACGCGCATTTAACCGGGGTTGCGTTTTTGCGCGTCGACGCGTTTGGCTGATTACTAACGTGTCACTAGCGCGCCGCTATATAAAGACCGGAGCGCGCCCTGGTTAGCTATTTTTTTTTCAACCTTCGCTTCATCTCTTGTCTCGCTTTTTCCTGGCCCAATATAAGGCATTTCCATTTGTTTACATTAATTGCATATCGCTGCATTTGAAGTGACGATATAGCGCTGTTTTACTAGACATGTTTGTTTACAAGAGAGGTATGATACCCTTTAATTGTTGGTTGGGAGAGAACGTTGAAATGCTAACTTGGTTCTTCAGATGGCCGGAAGGAGCGCGTCCAGTTTGATAAGGTAAATCGCAATCGTTTGAACGTGACTTTTGCTAAGGATAATTTTATTGACATTGTTAGATCACTGCTCGTGTTTCGAGACTTTGCTACGGCTTGGACACTGACCATGTCGATGCTGCCGCTATCACGCAAAAAATTATCTCAGGTGTTTATCAGGGAGTTACCACGGTTGAACTTGACAATTTGGTATGTTTTGCTAATATTCGAATCTTTTTTGCTTTTTCTAATGTTGCTAGGCTGCCGAAACTGCTGCATACATGACCACGGCGCACCCTGACTATGCGGTTCTAGCAGCTCGAATCGCTGTTTCCAATCTGCATAAACAGACTACAAAACAATTTTCTCAGGTTATTTCGGATCTGTATCATTATGTTAACCCCAAGAACGGTCGTCATTCTCCCATGATTTCCGAAACCACTTACAACGTGGTCAAGACTCACGCTGAAGAACTCAACTCCGCCATTGTTTATGAACGCGATTTCCAATACAACTATTTCGGGTTTAAGACGTTGGAACGGTCGTATTTATTACGAATGAACGGCAAAGTTGCTGAACGGCCGCAACACATGATCATGCGCGTGTCTGTGGGTATTCATGGTGATGATATCGAGAAGGCAATCGAGACTTACTCGCTCATGTCGCAAAGATTTTTCACTCACGCATCTCCCACCCTTTATAACGCCGGTACGCCTCAGCCTCAGCTGTCTTCGTGCTTCTTGGTATCCATGAAAGATGACTCAATCGACGGAATCTATGATACGTTAAAGACATGTGCTCTTATTTCCAAGACCGCCGGTGGTATTGGTCTCAACATTCACAACATCCGTTCTACTGGTTCTTACATTGCTGGAACGAATGGTACTTCCAACGGTATCGTTCCCATGCTTAGAGTATATAACAACACTGCTCGTTATGTCGATCAAGGTGGTAACAAGAGACCGGGCGCGTTTGCGATTTACCTCGAACCATGGCACCCTGATGTTTTTGAGTTTCTTGATCTCAGAAAGAATCACGGCAAGGAGGAAGTTAGAGCTCGTGATTTGTTTTACGCGTTATGGATTCCAGATCTGTTTATGAAGCGGGTTGAAGAAAACGGCGAGTGGTCGTTGTTTTGCCCCTCGGAAGCTCCCGGTCTTGCTGACGTTTGGGGTGAAAAATTTGAAGAACTTTATTTTAGATACGAAAAGGAAGGCCGAGCTAGGAAAGTTGTGAAAGCGCAAAAGCTTTGGTATTCCATTCTTGAAGCCCAAACTGAAACGGGCAACCCGTTTATGCTCTACAAGGATGCTTGCAACCGCAAATCAAATCAACAGAACCTTGGCACGATCAAGTCGTCCAATCTCTGCACTGAAATTGTTGAGTACTCTTCGCCAGATGAAGTTGCAGTCTGCAACCTTGCGTCGCTTGCGCTTCCGTCGTTTATCGAGTACGATGATGAAGGTTCATGGTATAACTTCAACCGCCTTCATGACGTTGCTAAGGTCGTCGTTCGCAATTTGAACAAGATTATTGAAGTTAACATGTACCCTGTCGAAGAATCTCAACGGTCCAACATGAAGCACCGGCCTATTGCGGTTGGTGTTCAGGGTCTCGCCGATGCATTTCTTGCTCTTCGGCTCCCATTTGATTCCCCAGGTGCCAAGCAGCTCAACATTCAAATTTTTGAAACCATTTATCACGCTTCAGTGGAGGCCTCAATCGATCTGGCTGAAGAACTCGGACCGTATGAATCGTACCCTGGATCTCCTGCGTCTAAGGGCCAACTTCAGTACGATCTTTGGAACGTTACTCCGTCTGAACTGTGGGACTGGGACATCTTGAAAGAGAGACTGGCAAAGCATGGCATGCGCAACTCGCTCTTGGTGGCACCCATGCCGACCGCTTCCACGTCTCAGATTTTGGGGTTTAATGAGTGCTTTGAACCTTACACTTCCAATATTTATTCACGCCGTGTTCTTGCTGGCGAATTCCAGATCGTAAACCCTTGGTTGCTCAAGGACCTTGTCGACATGGGACTGTGGTCTGATAATATGAAGAACCGCATCATTGCCGACAATGGCTCTGTTCAAAACATCCCCAACATTCCAGCTGACATTAAGGCTTTGTACAAGACTGTTTGGGAGATCTCGCAAAAGCACATTCTCGACATGGCTGCCGATCGTTCGCCGTTTATCGATCAGTCCCAGAGCTTGAATATTCACATCAAGAATCCGAGCATGGGCAAGCTAACGTCGATGCATTTCTATGGTTGGAAGAAAGGTCTCAAGACTGGAATGTACTATTTGCGTACTATGGCTGCTTCAGCACCGATTCAGTTCACTGTTGATCAAGAAGCTCTTAAGGTTATTGACCCGAACTCAGTCAAGGAGACCACGACATTGTCTCGCAAGGTTTACAAGCAAACGTCTGGTCGTCTTTCAAGTACCGGCTTAAACTCAAAACTTTTATCCAGTCGCACGACTGCTTCTGCATATGAAATTCAAAGTCCGGCCGTGGAACAAGAATCAGAACCGATCGTTAATGTTGCCGCCAAGGTTGAAGAAATTCAAAATATCAAGGACAAAATTCCGGTCGAGTCAAAAAACGCGCCTGGTGCGGACAAGCCTAAGGATGACATGACTGAAGAAGAACTTGACATTTATAACGAAAAGGTTTTGGCGTGCTCGATTGCCAACCCGGAAGCTTGTGACATGTGTTCAGGTTAAACAAAAAAAAAATACTAAGTTAATATCATTTTATTTTCTGGTTTGCATTGTATGCATTTGTTTTTGGTCATGTTTTATTTGTTTTCGGTTTTGTTTTCTTTTTTAATTTGTTTTCGCTTTTATTTTATTTATTTTTTTTTTTCAAATGGGAACGGTGGGACGTGTACGATAATTTAAAGAAAGATTTAATCAGTCTTGATCTCTGGTTTGTTTAGTTAAATTTTTAGCAATTATGGATACGAAATAAAATTGACGTATATTATATGCAAATTGTATGTTACAACTCATTACGCGCGTCGTGTCGTTTGTTAAATCCAAATCCCTATATTGTTACAGTAGAATACCATACATACGCTCCCGACAAAGCAAATTTTGCTACCAAAAAAAAAAAAAAAAAAAAACACAAATATTAACTTATTGCCAGCTGATTTTCACCATCGTCAAATTCACTGCCGCTGATATCGCCAGCAGATGATCCATCATCTGAGATGTAAGACGACAACGATGGATATTGCTGTAACAGCACCATCGGCAACCAATTATTAGGATGATTATTATTCACAGATAGCAAGTTATTGTCATTATTATTGCTATTGTCAAAAGCAAACGCTTGGCCAGATTCTGACATGCCGCGACCTTGTTGCCCCAGACTCGCTCGCTCTCGTTGTTCTTCCTCAATAAGCGGACGGATGCATTCCCGTCCGGCTTCGCTTCTGAAATGCCGGCCGAGCGCATCAGCACGAGCAAATTTCCTGCCACACCCCCACATTTCTTTGCCCTCTGCCAATTCGCCTCGGCATTCAAATTTTTTAACTCCAGAATGCAATCCTTCGTGTCTTTTTCGATCGTGTTGTCGCGCAAACGCTTTACCGCATACCGAACACACAAACGGCCGCTCGTCAGTATGCGTCCGCAGATGTGATCGCAAATTATAAGCACGTGTAAACTTCTTGGGACAGATATGACAAGCATACGCTGGAGGATTTTTTGGCACTCGCTTGTCCGGGCGTTGAAGTTGCGCCAGATCCAAAAAATAATCCCTGTTGGCCGAAACCGAACCGCATCGGGATCCGGTGCCGGACGAAACAGAATTTGATCTGACACGATGATTCTCCGAATGACCTGAAACAACACTAATCGCGTCATCGTCAAAATCAGACTGATCATCATCAAAATCTGCAGTCACGTCAGAATACGGCGATAATCCTGGCGAGGATGCTCTGCGATTGCTGGTACTGTGCGCACTACTTTGCCGCCGCCTGGCCGGGCCACCACCGGACGTTCTCTCTCTTCCTCTGAGATCAGGAAGTGCTAAGCTATTAGTGCTATGAACGCTCGAATTACTTATTACAGAAGATTCGGAATGTGAACGGCGGCGGTTGTGAACTGTATCCGGCAGGGATAGCGTAGAAGTATTCAGGGTGGAGTGATTTTCAAGTTCCGAGGAGGTCGGAGGATCAACAGATATTGTTACTTTTGGGAAAACAAATGGCTGAGAAGGAACTGGATTGGCAGGTACAGACAATGAAGGCACGATTTGTATGGGATGATATATATGATGGTGTTGTTGTACCTGGTTTTGCTTCAATGATTGATTTCGTGACTGCTCATCTTGTTGCCGTTGTGAAGGCTGATCTGTAAATGCCGGATCCGAAATTGAAAACGAAAACATGTCTTCTAAGCCAGCTTCCGTGTCGGTTTTTGTGATTAGAGGCGATGCATCATGTGGCAATATTAAGGGACTGGTTAAATCAGCCGTGGCGGAATAGTAAGGAGAAGGAGCTGCAGAAGAGTAATCAGAGTGTAATGAGGACGACCGAAGCCGGCCAGTAGGATAAGGAGAGTTGTATCCGTCGTTGCTGGCCGGTTCCGGAGTGTGACTTGTTGGACTAGAAAATTGAGCAGGCGATTTTATTCCATGAGAACCAAGTTCAGGTTGAATTAGCAAGGTCGTCAACAAATCATCACCATTCAACTGTTGTTGATTCTGTGCAAGCTCGTGTTCTTGTTGTTGGTGAAGATGTGGTGAAGACGTGGTGACCGTGTCCAACAGGAGAAAATTTGGAGACGAATAATCAGGCACGGTATTGGTATTTAACAAGCTATCGACTTCCACGGCAGCAGGCGGCGGGAAACCGGCAAAGATACTATCATAGTTATCAATTGCCGAGATCGAACTATCGAGTTGACCTTGGTTCGCGAACGACAAGCCGGCATTCTGCAAATTTGAACCCAAATAAAATGACTGATCCTGAGATGAAATTCCATCAAAATTTAAAATTAAATCTTCATTGGTTACGTTCACTTGTTGCGGGAATGGTGATGGTGATCTTGCAACATGTTGTTGTTGTTGTTGTTGTTGTTGTAGCGGCGAGTGATAACCGGCAATGTGGTCGTAATCATTGTTTGGATCTTGTATTGTCAAAAATGGTGAGCCATCCCTGATCAAGTCGTCCATTACTAGAGAAATCTAAATAGGTCGGCTTGAATAAGGGAAAAGGCTTTTAAGAAAGTAATGAAATTAAGTCTTGAGTGGAAATCTCTTGAATTCAATATTCATGGAACAAGTACATATAGGGCAAGGGCTATTCGTACACAATCAATGCCGAATACGGAAGATCACATGACTCAAATTGAATCAGCAAACAGACAGCTTTAGCAAATTGAGCCGAATTTCGTTAAATGCTTGCATATATCTATTCCCGATAAACTATCTATAATCTTTACCATGAACAATTCCAATTGCAAAAAGCTCAAACCGTAACATCCCACCACTTGATTGTCGCATCTGCTCCAGCTGACACAATCTTGTCCTCGCCAACCCAGGCAACCACATTCACGCCATCCTTGTGAGCATTAAGCGTCTTCACGTTCTTTGCAGGCGTGTCTACGCTGTATATGAACACATTCGTGTCCAACGAACCCGTAGCAGCATACTTTCCGTCCGCACGCCATGATATGGAAGTTACTCGGCCGGTGTGGAATGCCCATCTGGTCGTGACGACTCCACCTTCGTGTGCAGCGTTCACGACCGTGATCTTACCAGTCGAGTCTCCGAGCGCTAGCAAGTGTCGTCCCTTTTCGTCCACCACCGGCGCAAACGACACGACCGAAACCGCGGCTCGAAGCGGTGCAATTTTCGGTAAGTTGACAGTTTTCAAATCAGGCAACGAAAGCAAAGTGACTGATCCGTTTTGCTTGCCCACGGCAACGAGCGATGAACTGGCACCAACTGAAGTAATGGCAGAAGAATCGGTCACCTTGTAAGTGGATAATGCTTCAAAAGCCGTAGTATAACCATAAACGGCATCTTCAGTAGCCACAATCAAATATTCACCTGCGGCCACGATTCCTTTTGGTTGAGAAGGTACGTTTACCGTGCTTGAATTAAAATCGGTTCCAGTAATTGACTTGATAGTGTCATCCCAAGCCGAGGTGAAAATCTTCCCGTTCACTTCAACAATATCAACAACCAAGTTTGCATGCCCAGCACCGCCCACAACAGTGCTCTTGCCCGTTTTTGACTCCCACTTTACAACACGGCCGTCATAACTTCCGGAATAAATACTTGCACCGCCGTCTGACACTTTAAGCGAAGTGATTGCCTTCTGGTGTCCATAAACAACTTTTGAAGGCACAGAACTCTGAACCGACAAATAATGGATGTCGCCAGAGAGCGAAACAGCAACTAATGTTGTTGAAGACGTAAACTGCACGCCCACGACATGCTCATCTGAAACTTGCCAAAAAAACTTTTCTTGAATTATATCATCAGCGTAGGCCCATAGCTTGACTGAACCATCAGCAGATGCCGTGGCAAACACCGGCTTGCCGTTCTCATCCTTCCCAGTAGTAACCCCATAAATACTGCCATTGTGCGCCTGTTCCAGTTTGACCAGCATGTCTCCTTCGCGGCCGTCGTAAATAACAATGTTGCGATCAGCTCCAACACTGACGGCATATGCCCCATCCGGAGAGAATCGCACGTCCTGTACAAAGTTTTTATGTTGTCCTCTTACGGACTTGACAAACTTGAACGGCGGTCCGGTATACCAAACAAGTGAACTGTCATCCGACACGGTCGCGGCTCGGAACGGCCGAACAGGTTTGATATCAACCGCGTTAATAATAACCGAATGACCAGAGATTTCACCGACGCTATTGCCGGTGTCAAATGTAAAGCAATGACCAAACCTCTCCTTACCATCTCCAACCGCAATAATTCGCTTGCTGTCTGAATCCCATGATAAATCAGTAATCCTGCCGTTGATAATTGGGAAAGTCCCTTTAGTTAGTTCAGCATCGTCCGTGATGGATGACGAATCCCACACTTTCACTTGGCCTGAAGAGTCACCCGACGCAACATAATAACCAGACGGTGCAAACTTTGCCACCGTGGTAGTTGCAATGTGTTGTGTATACTGAGTAGATTCTGACGGATTCTTTAAAGATCGCAAGTGAATGGATTTGTTACTCTATTGTGAAATGTTAGGCCCAACAGTAAAATCATTCGCAGCTCTCAGTATTTTAAAAACTCAATTGAATTGTACGTACCGCATAGACTATTCTATCAGTGCGGGTATCATGTGATACATGAAGCGAGACCCCTTTTGCGGTAGATGGAAGTGGTGCCCAAACGCTGGCTACATAGTAAAACCAAAAACGGTTATTAGATAATGGAATTTTCCTGAGTCAATTAATTGCTCCATACTTCGTTTAATTGTCATGATCAAGTTCCTTAATCAGCAAGCTTTAATTTGTAATTTTAAAACTAGTAAAAAAATATTTAAACAACAACACACTGGTCGTGCCCGTTCTATTTGTGGAGCCGTCAGCGGACTTGATCACAAACATCGCGCAATCAGTTCAATCAATAGTTAGTTATATCGATCGTATAACGTAATAAACTAATACTAAGCTTACCTAAATTAATAATATTCTTATGTAATAGAATTGTTCATTTTTTATTTCTCTTCACAAGATTCTTGTTCCAAATAATAAATCGGGTTAGTTACTTTTGAAATAATCACGTCTCCAAACAGCTCATTGATTTCTTCCAAACTTTTCCCTTTCGTCTCTGGAAAATATTTATAAAGAAGCACTGCATCAATAATGTTTGTTACAATAAATAAAAGATAACACGTCCATCCAAGTCTTTCCAAAAGAACAGATGAAATCAAGTCCAAGATTATGCTGATACCAATGCCAAATTGAAGAGAGATGGCGACTCCCAAAGCACGTGTTTCTTGGTTCATAATCTCTGGCGGGTATACATACTGAACAGAGTTGTATCCCAAGCAAAAAATAGCAAAAAACCAAAACCGAAATCCAATAATAATGCCTTTGCCCACTGAATTGTCTGATTTTTCATACAAAGCGGTAAACATCATGGTTAAACATGCGCAAACCATGAGTCCGGCCGTTGAAATCCACAGTGTGGAGCGCCTGCCTAATTTATCAACATTGCAAATGCCAACCAAGTTGAATATAATGCCAACTGACGCAAATATTGCAGATAACAATAAAATTGAATGATGAGAGATCCCAAAATCATGATAAGCACCTATGTGATAATCTCAAGAAGAATTTAGTAGTGATAAATAACAAGAAATTAGAAACTTTTATTTCTGTCTTACTGTTCATAAGGCTAACTCCAGTAAGCTGAGCAAATATTTGAACCCCGATGCTAATCAGCAGCCGTTGCCTATTCCCCGGGATTCTGATTAAATTGATTAGACCACCTCTTTTGCAATTTCTCTCGTAATCAATCTGCTCTTCAAGTTTTAAAAATTCAAATTCAAATAATTCATTACGATCCAATTCATATTCGCCGCATAATCTTAGCATAACTTGATGTGCTTCCACATATCGACCTTGCTTCAATAACCAACGAGGTGAACATGGAACCCAGTATAATCCAATTATTAATATAAATGCCGGAATACATTGCACCGCAAATGGTAAACGCCACTGAAGTTGACCATGCGACGAAGATAATGCAAAACTGATCCAACTGGCAAGACAAAATCCAATGCTAATAAAAAGCCCATGAAAGCCTATTATCAGCCCACGTTTACTAGACGGAGAAATCTCAGCGTTGTAAATTGGAATGGCTAAATTTAAGATACCAATACCAAATCCGCCGATGATTCTGCCACATACCAACATATGTGTGTTAACTGAGACAGCTTGCATTCCTCCAGCAATCAAAACAACAAAAGCGGCAAACCATATCGAATTTTTTCTACCCCATCTATCAGCCAACAAGCTTGCCAACATTACACCAAAAAAGGCGCCAGTATTGAAACCAGAAATGATCGCACGTTTAATAGGAGCTATATAGAGGTCAATAGTTAGTTAGTCTTGCATCATAATAAAAAGAACTAACAAAGAGCACACCGTCAATTAGTCCAAAATATTCTGTAAACGTTGACTGAGTAATTGTGGTGAATATTGTTCCAATATGGATTCCGTACAGCAATGATCCGATTACCACAAATAGTGAACAGCACCATGAGTAAGCATTCATTCGTTGTTGGTATTGACTGGTATCGGATTGCATCTGCAAATATTCGCAAGAATTTTTTCCTCTCTCTGATACTAATGACAACATGATGAACGATATAATGCTTTTATACACAGTTTGCTTGCAGGGGGTATTATCTTTCATTATATATGTCGGCCATGGGTTGCCATCAGTGGTCTGAACAAGAAAAAAGATCACCAAGTTCGTGACTTATTCTCCACGTGTGTTGACTCATCATGTTCATTGGTATTAATTAACACAGATCGGCAACGCCCGCCCCCTAGTTCATGATTTTTTTCTTTGCTGGAAGGCGATCATTTTTTGCAGAATATCGAACATCGAGACAAATAAAGTTTGAGCCCCAATGCATCTCACTTCTGTATAAAACTATATGCTCAAATCACTTTTGCATATTGAATAGATAGTATTTGATGAATGTTCTATGATTATTTGTTAAAATAATAAACTAGAGAATGCCAATAGCTATATTCAGCTCAATAAGTGTTTGGAAAAATGAATTGCCCCAGCTGCAATATCAGACCCGTCAGTATTAAAGAAAATTGTTGCTCTTTAGCGGCAGCCCATGAATATGACATGTCTCATGCATTGTTATGATTATTATCGTCGCCCTCATTTTTTTTCACTTTAACAGATTTGTCAATGTTGTAATTTTGTTTGCATCTTTCCACGAGCAGTCAGGGAAAAATATTTTTACGCTATACCTTAATAGAAAATACGAATAATAGACGATCAATATAAAAATATTACTGGACCTACATCTGATGCATGATTGTGAAAAAAGAACGTGGACGAGCAAACAAAATTGTTGATTGAAACACTGTATATATATACATGCAAATGTAATTATGACTGAGATTCGCGGCGTTTAATGCCATCAGCGACAATTTCGGCGCTCGTAACGCATCCTTCGAGCAACACCAATCCCTGCCATGCCCAGCTGCCTGCTATCCAAATATTTTGTTTTCCTTGCCTGGTCCGTAATTTCTCAACCGCGTGAACTAAGCTCTCGGTCCTCACGACTCTTTCAAACACCGATTCAGAAATAATCTTTTCCGGCGCGATAACCCTGGGATCTAACGGTGACGTTGTTTGGTAAATTCCGGGGAACAACACATGAGTCGTCTCAGTCATGACATGGTTTGTAAGAAGATTCAAGTCACGAATGTCACGCGTGTTGAGATGTGAAATGGCCGTGTCATCGGTATGAACCACGACACGCACGGTTGCGGACTTGATCGTGTCCAGAATCGGAGCCAGTGTTGGGCAAAGCGTTTTCACTTTTGAAGGAGCAATTGCAAACACGACATGATCAAAATCATAATATTCGTGTTTATCATTCGTCTTGATGCCCCATGTCTTGCCCTGAGATACGACCGCACTGACTCCGGTCCCGAGATGGATATTATCTGATGACAGAGAAGAGGTCAATGCTTTAACTGCAGACCGACTGTTATCTGCTAGCAAGTAATGCGGATGACCAAAAGTTTTCCATTTATAATCCACCAAATCGCTCGCAGGTGACTGTTTAATTATATCGATTGAGCAGGTTGCCATTGCGGCAAAGAGTGAGACCACGTACTGGTCAACGAACCATGACGGAATTCGCCATCTCGTCATGTATTCTTCCAACGTTTCAACCTTGGACCTATTACTCGGCTGATTGTGATCATGCCGATGTGGCAGGTCGATAGATCCATACTGATTCTCTTCGTCCGCCAGAGGCGTGGCACTGTTTGTGAATGAAACTCCACCTCGCGGTCGGCTGATTGCAGATACTAGAGTGAAATACACAAACCAGAACGTTACACTCAGTAGCGTAAGCGAATACGTCCAAACTGACTGATGTGTTGGTTTGCCTCTTCGCTTAAAAAACGAATTAGGAGGATCGTGAAGAAAATAAGTTGAGGTGGCAGTCGAATCCGCAACTTGCTCAGAGAAAGAATATGAAAATTTGGCATCTTGAAAAGACAGTCCCAGGGAACGGTATAGAGATATCACTCGATTATAGTAACCGCCGGCAAAAGATCTCATCGGCACGTCAATTCTTCTGGTGATTCCAGTCGAGTCCGTCGCAGTGACTGATGCATTGTCAAATCCTATTTTTCGATTCTAGCAAGATGTATTTTAGCAACCATGAATAAACTGGCACAAGTTTAATTTTTAATCAAATACCTCATCAAAAATATGAATGTCGTAACTAACATTGGCAGACTTGGTGGTTGATAAGAAGTGCGCAGTGGAAAGTCCAGCAAGTCCAGACCCGATGACGGCTACCTTGACTTGCTTAGGAAATGACGACGACTTCTTTGGGGACGAAGCCGACGACGACGACGACGATGACGATGATGATGACGAAGAAGATGAAGATTCGGCTGATAACACCGAGCTATCTTCGACCATATTCCAAATATATTTAATCAATTGTGCAGTTTCGTTTCATTCCATTCGAATCGCAAGTTTAAATGTTCAACCAAAGGTGGTTCAGTTGTAGGATTTAACAGCTGATCAAAGCGCCTACGAGTACGGCTGCCTAATCCGGCATATTCACCGAAAATAAGCTCAACGTTTGTTACAAATAACTTACGTCACCAATTGTATTACATAATAAGGCTTACTAACTCATATAAATACTGTTAGGATTGGGCGCTTTAAGAAAAGATTGGCCTCGCTGAATAAACAAAGATAGCAAAGAAAAAAATTTTACGGGAAAGAGTCTAAATTACAGGAAGGGAATAGCTATGGCATACCCTAAACAAGGTATAGTATCAACAAATACAACTATCTAAATAACAATGCATAACTAATTAGTCATACAACCGACAGCAGATTAATAATACACGTTTAAATTATAGTTTGTGAGAGATTTGAGCCCTCAGTGATGAGTTACCCTGTCGGACCACGGCCTGGATATATAACAACCACAAGCTGTCCTCTACGGCCCAAGTTGACCTTGCCACCATTATCCTGTGCTAAAGTCACTCACAATCACTAGATTTGAAGCATCCTTAAATTAAGGTCTTATAAATAAAACAAAAAATGGTTCATGAATACGAGTTTGATGTCGCCATGTCTTGCTCGGGTTGCTCGAATGCGGTCAACAGGGTGCTGACCAAGCTCGACGGTATGTTGCGGGGAACCCAATTTATCCAAGGCTCTCAGATGACAAAAGGCAAAAAACTAACAAAAGTGTCGTTTTTAGGAGTTAATGACATCAAGATTACGCTTGATGACCAGAAGGTTCTTGTTAAAACTGCCGACACGGTCGCATATGACACGGTTTTGTCACAGATCAAGAAGTCTGGCAAGACTGTTCGTTCAGGGACCACTATTGCGTAAAAGCCATTCCTGTTATTCATGATGCACGAACAATATACATATGTGATAGATTAATTATTCAACGTCATTAATAATATCATTTATATATCGTATCGTAATACTTTTAAGTTAATAATTATCGTAAAAAATATTATCTAATCCGATCTTAATATAAAATCTTACATTCAAAAGGGGTTAGTGTCTTGTAAGTTCCTTTTTCCATCTCGGCTTATAGAGTTTTTGAACTGAACAAGTCAAAAGCGGAGATTTGAGATGACACATGCCAATGTCAAGACACCGTCAGTCTTTATTTTATGAGCTTTACAAAAAGGTGTCTGGAGCAAGCTGAATAATTAAATTTTTTTTTTTTTGGGGGAGGGGTTTCAAAAATTTGGTTCTCTGGAGGCGCTTAGCTCTCAAAATAAATGAAAGACGTCGCGTCATCAGTCACGACTGTATCGTCGGCTTCCTCTGATGACGACCCGTTAAACGATCTTTTTCCAGATTCATTTGGTATTAACGAATACGGAAGGACTGATATTACTTTCAGGCACAATAATAATGGCGAGTACCACCGGACGATTCCAATATCGAGCGCGTCCAGTTTAAGGCAGGGTTCTTCAGCTGCGCCGTCTTCCCTCGGCACGTTTGTTATCGACGACGACGCGGCAGAAGGCACCGGTGGTGCACACATTATTGACGAGCAAGACGGTGTTGCCAATTTTTATTTTCCAAAAGTTCACACCGAGCTCAGGCGGAGTTTGAAGACGCGGCATATTCAAATGATTGCAGTTGGCGGCGTGCTTGGGAACGGATTGTTTATTGGCACGGGCAAGACGCTGGCCACGTCAGGCCCGTTAGGAATGTTACTCGGATTCGCAATCACGGGCGCGATTGTTTTCAGTGTCATGGCTTCGTTTGGTGAGATGGTGGCACTTATCCCCATTGCCGGTGGCGTATCTGCGTTTGGATCCAGGTTTGTCGATGACGCATTGGGGTTCGCGCTTGGGTTTTGCTATTGGTTTTCATTAGGGATTGCGATTCCTACTCAGATATCCTCAGCTGCAATTTTGGTTACTTATTTTTATCCGTTCGACCCTAGTCATATTCCTCCTGTGGCTCTAACTGTTCCGTTTTTTATAATCATATTGGTTATTAACTCAATGGAAGTTAAGATATATGGAGAAATTGAGTATTTTTTTGGCCAGCTCAAGCTGTGTATGCTTCTTGGTTTGATAATTCTCATGTTTGTCTTTAACCGTGCCGAAATTACCGCCCCGCTTGGCAAAACTACTGAATTCCCAGTCAATTTTTTATGTAAGAAATTTTTCTTTTTTTTTTTTTGAAAAACAGCAATTTAATATTAATTTTTTTTTTTGCGCATAATAGTTTGGAACAGTGCGGAAGCCAATTACGGACCGTTCAAGCCATTTTTCCAATCCGGATCACATCATATCGGAGGAGCCAGCGGTCGGTTTCTCATGATTTGGACAGCCGTGGTTCAATCCGTGTATGTGTTTTCTGGCACTGAACTTGTAGCGTTGACCGCAGGAGAGGCCAAAAACCCACGCAAAACACTGCCACGTGCCACGCGACGCATATTTTTGCGCATCTTTATTTTATACATGCTTGCCGTTTTCGCCATCGGATTAAACGTTTCGGCTGGTGATCCAGGATTGCCATCGTTTTACACACCATGGTCACGGTTTAGCAGTCAGCAGGTATCATGGACATGGTCGTCCACGACGTCTGCAAATTGCGTGAACGGCAAGGTCTCAATGCAAGGGTTTGCTAATTCTAATTCGTCACCTTGGGTGATTGCCATGCAAAACGCGGGCCGATGCAACGGTGCGGCCGTGATTACTTGCTTTTTTGTGTTTTGTGCCTGGTCGGCTGGCAACTCATTTCTGTATGCATCCAGCCGAACATTGTACGCGTTGGCCGCGCAGGGCAAATTTCCTCGAGTTTTTCAGAGATGCACAAAACGAGGCGTGCCGTTTATTTCAATCCTGTTCACGTCCGCATTAGCACTCACCGTTTTTTTAGTGTCGTTCCCAAATAAAAAAGCAGTCACGGTTTATTACTGGGTCCGCAAGCTCACGTCCGTGCCTGGCACTCTGACCTGGGCCGGCATTTGCTTGTCTTACATTCGATTTTATTATGGCCTCAAGCTGCGACCGGACATTGTGCAACGTGACATGGCGTCATATCCGTACCGGTCGCCGTTTCAACCATTCACTGCATATTTTGGATTAATTGGTTCTTTACTCATGGTAATTTTTAATGACATGACCATATTTATTTCATTTGAATATCAATACCTGTTTGCATCATATGTTTCATTGGTTACATTTTTTTTATGCTTTATTGGTTACAAATTTTGGAGAAGAACACGGATCGTACCATTAACTCAATTAGATCTCGATCTGGGCAGACGAGAGATGGACATGTACGATGCCGAGACCGAAGCCGAATTAGGAAGACGCGAGAAGCCAATAATTTCTCTCAAGCGTTGGTGGAAATGGATTAAAATTTTACTTGTATAATTTTTTTTTTTTTCATTATTATTTTTGTTTGCGAGGCGTTAGTTTTCATTTTTTCATTTTTTCATTTTTTCATTTTTTTTTTTTTCTTGCTATTTCACCATATGGCGACCAAAAAAATTCGCTTAATGTCATTTGTCATAATTAATGCATTAAATAATTATATACAATGTAAATTTAACATGATTTGAGATGCAATATGACCAGCATGATCAGTCGATTAGGTACTCAATATCTGGAATTTTGTTTACGATTCGCTTGACCACCTCATCATCACGTAATTTTTGATCATTAATCGTCGGTGCGGTTGGTGCCAATTTTGCAGCCGACCTGGATAATGAAGATGATGATGAATTGGGCTTCGGTGGCGGAACGTAGATCGGGCTTGGGTTTGCATGTTGTGAAGGTTGAGAAGCGATTGGAGAGGCAAGGAAGCTGCCCCAATTGTCGTCATCAGCAGAATCCTGCACAACGACTGAATGTTGTGGTGGCGTATTTGTTGATACTGGTTGCAATGGTGCCATCATGGTCGTCGGCGGCGGTGTTGATCGTGGCAATGCAGGTTGCGCTGTTGCGGGCAACGGAATAGGCGCCGGTAAGGATGGTGTTGGTTGACGAGGTTGCGATTCAAGCTCTGGCGCATGTCTTTCCTGCCATGAAAAATAACTCTCATTCGAGTTGGATTGTTGTTGTTGCTGCTGCTGTGGCTGTGATGGTTGCATGGAAGGTCGAATTGGCGGTGATTGAAGGACTGGGTATGAAGGACTAATTCGATTGTGCACGTACGACGCATCCGAATTCTCCCAATCAAACAGATTTCCCTTATTTTGTCGTGCCGTGGTCTTCCACCGACGCACGACTGCTTTCACGCGCGCCTGAACTTCCGTGTGATTCCATTTCACCCTGATGCCGTCATGGTCGGCATGAACCGCGCTCGTAGCACTCGACAATGACGATGGCGTGCCGGGCCTCGAATCTCCGTGCGGCATGTAAAATTGGCGCGTGGCGCGCATGAGTTGATCGTTGATTCGCTTGGATGATCCAAACGATAACAAGCTTGCGGGCGCGACTTGCCTGTCTGAAAAAAAATTGGCAATCGATGAAAACCGGGAATTGTTGCCCGCCGGTAATTGTTCGTTAACCGGGAATAATTCAATCAATCGTGCCAACGTGGTCGGAACCGGGCTTGCCGACTTTGAATTCAAAAACTGGTCATCTTCTGGACCTGCAAACGGATTTACAAACTCTGAAAATTCCTCGTCATTATTATTATTATTGTTGTTGTTATTGCTTAACGACACGGTGGATTTTGGTTGTGATGATAACGGCGGCGAAACAAAAGATGACGCATACACGTCGTCATCAACTTTGTTAGCGTCATGCTGGTCATTGCTGCCGTTAATTTCTGTGGTGGGTAATTCTGACTCAACATTGCTAGTTGGCCAGTCCGGAATTCCATCCTCAGGCTTGCTCGGTTCTACCGTTACTTCAGCAGGCAAGGTTACATTTTTTGCTTGTGCGTCCTGCAACACCGCGTCCACACTATCGTGGTGGTTTATATTCAAATCGTCAACTTTGGCACCGACAATGTTCATGTCATGGAAACCATTAACCACATGATCATTCTTCGGCTCGTAACCTTGTTTCCACGGATCTTCTTCTTCTTCTTCTTCTTCTTCTTCTTCTTCCTCTTCCTCTATCTGTTTGTCTTGATATATTTTGCTTGCCTCTGTATTGGTAGTCACTGTGTCTGCAATTGGCAATGCAAATTGGTAATCTAAAATCGGCAGGGCGTCTGGCATGGCACCCAACGTCACCGGATCCGCACTCCTAGACCAATCGGGCAAGACATCGTCATTAATTGCCCAAGAAGAAGTAACATCATTTGCTGCTTCCAACGACGTCGATGGCGAATGTGATGGTGATAATGTTGTTGTTGTTCGCGTCACCGTCGTTGGCGCCCGTTCTGGCGTCGGGATTGGCACTGACTCGACGGCACCCCATGGGTCCATTTCTTTACTCTTTGCGACAACTTGAAAACCCCCCCAAAAGTAAAAAAAAAAAAAAAAAAAAAACTAATTCGTCCTATATGATAATCATCCCCGTGTATAAATAATTAACAACCCCCCTCAGCATCCAATTTTTTGTGTGCAGCCTAGCTAGCTGTTCACACATACGAAATTAAAAGTAAAAAAAGAAGCAGATAATCGAAAGGTACAGATCCCTTACATTTACAGCAACGTTGGGAGTTTTTTTTTTTTCTCGGTGAAAATTTCAGAGATAACGTAAACCCAATAGACAAAAATAAAATAAAACAAATACAATTAAACCCCCTACTGAAAAAGTACCCAACAGGACGGGCTTTATTCAATATTTAATCAAAAAAATAAAATAAAATAAAATGCCGCTGATAAAGAGACAAAATGATAATGCTACGGCGGCGGTAGTTGCGGATGCGGATAAGTTATTGTCAGAACTATCATTAAAAGTGTCGCGAGCCGGGCCTTCGGAGGATGATATCGACGAACTGGATGAAGAACAAGTCCAAGAACATTTTGAAGACAATGAAGATGAAGATGAAGATGAAGGTCATGGAGTGATTAGCAGTTTAGCACCAAAATCTCGCGGGGGTCCGACGTCACCTCTTGCCAAACCAAACAACAGTCATCTTACGCAGTCACACCCTCATCTTTCAACATCAGGCACGCCAGCAATTTCCAGGCCAGCATCGCCGTATACATTGAACCCGCCAATTGATTTTGATGGCTTGTCGTGGCCATCGGTGGGTACTCGAACCAGGTTAGAATCTACTGCGGAAGAAACGACGGCCAAGATCCAACGCATCGCTGACGCCGTGCGAGTCATCCTGACCGAAATTGGTGAGGACCCAACCAGGGAAGGATTGTTATCGACCCCGGAACGGTATGCCAAGGCCATCATGTTTTTAACCCGCGGATATGAGCAAAACATCAGGACCGTGATTAACCGGGCCGTGTTTGAAGAAGACCATGACGAGATGGTGATCGTGAAGGACATTCCGATTTTTTCTCTCTGCGAGCATCACATGGTACCGTTTAATGGCACCATGTCGATCGGATACATTCCAAACTCGCGAGTGCTTGGCCTGTCCAAGCTGGCCCGGATTGCCGAGATGTTTGCCCGCAGGTTGCAAGTTCAGGAGCGGTTGACCAAGCAAGTTGCGCTCGCCATGTGGGAAATCTTGCGGCCGCAAGGCGTAGCGGTCGTGATGGAGGCCAGTCATATGTGCATGGTCATGCGCGGAGTGCAAAAACCAGGCAGCATGACCGTGACCAGTTGCATGCTCGGTCGATTCAGAGAATCGCAAAAGACGAGGGAGGAGTTTTTCTCTTTGCTGGGCAAGCGGTAAAAGAAAGTAAAGCTTGGCTTTTGGTTTACTTTTCTTTTTTAATTTGCTTGTTAAGGTATCAGTTGGTGTAAAAGTATTATTATTATTATTATTATTATTTTTTTTTTTTTTTTTTTTTTTGGAAAAGGCTTCAACAGCATTGGGGTATGAATAGGTTTTTGTTTCGTTTTTATTCGGGGTATAAGGATACTGGGTTCACATTCAACATTTGTACAAAGATCTTCTCATTTAGTAACATAATATATATATACGTGCATAACATCATTATTTGTATTCCATAGCAGTCGTTAATATTTATTTTTCCTTGTGGTTGTGATCCTGCTCAGTGTTCACTAACAACAAGAGGTTCGCGTTCTTGCGCGTCTTCGACCCGCACGTTTTGCAAAACGTCATCAATTGCTTGAGCGGATCTTGAACCAAGCCGGATGGCGCCACCAGCAAACAACAAAATGGCAGATTCGACCGTGACAATAGCGGCGATAATGACGGCAAAGATCCATTGCAATCCAAACACCTTGTCCAAGACTTGCGACACGGCCAGGCCCCAAGTTAAAAACGCGGACGCGAACCCAAAACTAAAATCGGCAAACAAAACCAAGACCAGGGACGGGAACACGAGCAAGGACCAAATCAAAATGTTTGCCAAAACGCGACTGAAAATGGATTGCGAATGCACGGCCACGGCGCCGGTCCAGAGCACGGCAAACAACGTCCACGCCAGCGGGAACGCGGACGCGCCGAGGTGGATCGTGAGCCATTTGGCCAGCGGTGACAATGATGTCGTACGGCTGGCCAGGTACTGCAGCACGGACGTTGCAAAATTTAAAATCACAACAATCTCGGCCAGCACGTAGTGGCCGTGAGCCAGAAACAACACCCAGAGGAAATGCAACGAGTCAAACGTGATGAACGGAACCACGACCCGCTGGGCAGCTTCCTTGGATTCCGCCGGCCCAGCAAAAAGCTGGTGCAGGTACGCAATGCGGGACACGTACGTGGCAGTCCAAAACAGTACGACAAACACAACGTTGGGCGTGAACGCGGTATGATCGAGCCGGAACGCAGGAGACGACGGGTAGTCATCACCGGCAGGCAAGCCGCGGCCGGAAAGATAGTACAGGTTGATCACAATGGACACGGCGAACGCCAGCACTGCCAGCGTGCGTTGCAGCTCTGCTCTTTCGATTGCCATGGCTTGATGTCTTGTCTGAAGATGATGAGGGTGACGATGATGATGATGATGATGTTCCTCACCAAAGTCACGCGGGGCAACGCAGGCCTGACGTCATCCGCAGAGTTATCACTAATTACGTACGTTATTACGTAACGTTGATAACTTGCAACTGCGGAGTTATCACCGTTGGGAATATCAATATCCAAAGTCGCTTGCCTGACCCAAATTTTGAAAAAAGAAAAACATCCAAAACCTCCTGACCCAGCCCCGGATTTGTGCCAAATGGCTTCGTACTCCCGGTCGCATCTGCATCACCACTTGCTGAACCCGCAGCAGCCGGCACCGCAGCAGCAGCAGCAGCAGCAGCAGCAGCAGCCGGGTCAGTTGCAAGACCAACAGCAGCTCCCACTTCCGCGAGCCATCAACTCGGTTTCGCTGGACATCGTAAGCTCTCAATCTACAGGTTTAAAGTCTCCAGTGCAGTCCATCCAGGTTCATGACCAGGCCCAGACTCAGACTCAGACTCAGACTCAGACTCAGACTCAGACTCAGAACCCACAATCAGTGGCATCTTCTGTTGCAGCCGCAGCAGCAGCGGTAACTCGGTCGCCGCATTACAATGGCGGCCAAGTGCCGTCCTCGTCCGATCAAAAGAAAAGACTGCATCATAGTTGGGTATGGAACTATTTTGATCGCCAGGAAGACGCAGACGGCATGTCGTATGCAACCTGTCAACTTCCCAAAATGCCATCTGCCAAACGGCAAGCCGGTTCCAGGCGGCATGGCGATGATGCTGAAGACGAAGAAGAAGAAGATGATGAAGATGATGTCGAAATCAATTCCAGAGGTGAGATGGTTCTATTTTACGGCTTACGGTTTTTGCTAACTCTTATTGTCTAGACGTAAAATGCCTGGCAAAATACAAATATTCACAAGGCACAAAAAACTTGATTCGTCACCTTGTCAGAACTCACAACGTGTTTAAAACCACGGCATCTTCATCTGCAACCGCGGTTGCTCATCCTTCGTCTTCTACTTCATCATCATCTTCTTCTTCATCGTCCATGAACGCGAATGCTTATCCATACGGTCCTGAAGACGCGCAATCTGCTCGCGCACAGGCTGCGGCTGCAGTCGCTGCCGTGGCTGCCGTCGGTGACCGGTATTCGTGGATGGCAGCAGACTCGTTGACTCAAAACGCGGGCCCTTTCATGTCTTCTGGAACAAACGCGGCATACCTCATGTCCGATCTGGCCACTCACGACAACGCGTCGTCACAGCCTGGCACGGTCGCGGTTCCAACAACTGCGGTTGGCACGGCCGCAGGTCATCATCATCATAATCATCTTCATCTTCATCATCCGATGACGACAGCGACGACGTTGACGGCAACAGCGACGCAGAAAATTAGGTATTGGGCTGATAACGAGATTGCGGCTTTATTGCAAGCCTATCATGACGTGCGAAGTGCGCGCAGCTTGGAAGCAGGCGAGCTCGGATTGGACGACTTAGTTGAAGACACATATTCGGCTTTCACTGCCCGATCGGTTCAACATAATCAGCAATTAGAATCGCAAGGCGTTGCTGACCTTGATCAATTTTTCCCCCGCCGAAATCCAAAGAGCGTGTATGACAAGTTGTTTGGCTTGATTGCAACTTACAAGTTCATAACCGAATACGAAGACGATCGCTTGCAAGGTGACCGTGGTGCCGGTGGTGCGAAATTGGAATCGAAAAAACCATGGTGGGACATGGTCCCGCATGAGCACCGCCGGTTTTTGGGCAAGAACCGAACATGGCTAAGCAGGCCGGTATATGCCACCATGAGCGTGTTATTGCCGTCATCGTTGTTGCGCAGGAATGGTTCCAAGGCGTTGGCTCGCGCGCGGCTGGTTAGTGAGGACGAGATTGATCATGACCTTCGGCATGAATCTCGGCAACGGCAAGGACTGCAGCAACATATTCATAATTTGCAGCAACAACAGCAGCAACAGATTCGACAGATTCAGCAGATTCAACATCAACAGCAGCAAGACCAAAACCAGCAACGGCAGCAGCAACATGAACACCAAGATCATCATCAGCAGCAATCACTATCGCAACCAAAACTACAACAACAACAACAACAACAACAACAACAACAACAACAACAACAACAACAACAACAACAACAACAACAACAACATGCGCAGTCACAGTCTGAACAATCTCAGGTTTCACCACAACAAGCGCAATTGCAAACCCGCGGAGTTAAAAGACATCGCAGTCATCAGCAATCCACGACAAAATCAGCAGCCACCAAACGGCAACGCCGGGCCGCGTTGATCTTGCAATCACTTACCGACACGCTAGATGCGTTATCTGATAAAGACAACGACGACGACGACGATAGTAATGGCAACAACAAAAACGACGACAATGACAATGACAATGACAATGATGACGACGACGACAACGACAACGACAACGGTAATGTCGAGCAAGATGCTGAGAACGGTATCAGCACCGGCAGGATTGTGAATCATCATGATTCGGCCGCGGCGTCAAGGTTTCTTGCTTGGACACATCAACAGCAACCTGGTGGCGGCACCGGCCGGACCGTGATGACGCAATTGGACCAGTTCCAACGACAAATGTTGGCCGAGCAGGAACAGCAAACAAACTTATTACAAACGTTGGTCAATCAACAAAACAGAATGATGACAGCTTTAGAACAGGTCCTTCGAAGTGAACGAAGATGAAAAAATTTAATTAAACTACAAACTAAACATCATCCACGTGTGCTACTTGTTCTTTTTGTTCAGCCGTGGTTGAGATCGTGCCGTCATAATTATGCTCGAGTTCGTCAACCAGGTTTAAAACGTAATCATGAGCCTTCCAAGCCGGCACTCCTTTAGTAAACAAGTTATCCATCATTTCTAACGGAAGTCCCTTGGTCTCCGGAATCAACAAAAAAACATAACAAAATCCAATCATGGACAATGACGCAAACAAAAAATACACGCCAAATGACATGCTGGCAAACATTTGCGGCGTGAACCGGGCCATGATGAAGCTCCAAAACCAGTTTGCGGACGCGTTGATGGCTTGCACGAACGTGCGAATGTTTTGATCAAAAATTTCTGCATTAATCACCCACGGCGTCCAATTCCATGACGCAGAGTAAAAAACGGTCCAGATATAAAAAAAAGCCATGGCGGCCCTGCCACCGGGATCGAGTCCGGCAGGACCATCAGAGCCGGACGAAATGAGCCTGGATGACGGATCAGAAATTTTAACGTACGCGCCCAAAAAATACATGCACGCGGTCACGCCGGCGGCCCCAGGATTCGACCAAAAAAACCATCCACAGAAAAGTGGAGCATGCCTTGATGACGCCAAAAATGCCGGTCGACAACAACTTTGCGTCCGTGCCACCGATGCCGAGTGATTGGAAAATCGTGGGCGAGTAATAATTCACGGCGTTGATGCCGCTCGAGTTTTGCCACACAAACAAAATGGTGGATAATGCCAGGCGGGCCAAGATCCTGCGTGACCGGATCACGGCCCGCACTGGTGCCCAGACACCGAGACCAATCACATCCGCGCGAGATTAGATTGCCTGTTCGATCTGCGCAACCTCAAATTGCAAATACGGATCGTCGTGATTGAGGTTGCGAAACCATCGCAGGTTTGCCAGGCCGGCAGTCGTGTTGCCGTTCATCATGAGCCATCGAGGCGATTCGTTAAGGGAAAAAGTGCCAACGAAAAGCAAGCCGCCGGGGATAAACTGAATCGCAAACGGAATGATCCATTGATTTGAACCCAACGGCAACGTGACCGAAGCCGCGTAGTTGATCCAAAACCCAACCAAGCTGCCGAGCTGCCACACAACGTCGTACATTGCCAGTAATTGGGCCCTGATCCCTGGCGGCGCCATTTCAGAAATGTCACGTGCACGGCATTGCATTACGTAAGTATTTCAGGTTAGGGTAATTGTGCGGCGCGTTCTCCGCCGGTTTCGGCGCCAGTTGCTCGGACTGGTTTTTTGGCGTGGCGGACAATGCGAGAACAGAACGAGGTGCGGACAATTCATTCCAATTCCAATTCCATCCGTCACTGCTGGTTGGGCTGCTGGTCTCCGCTATCGGCACTCGTGTGCAACTTGCGACTGATGGGTTTTGTATTGGCTGCAAAAGTATAAGCGTAACGGCAGTGCAGCGGAAAATGAATGACGTGGGGTATTTCATGGGGCCCCTGGTGACCCCCACGACTTCCGCGACTTCGACGGCAAGCCAGTCGCCGGTTATAAGAGAGGCCCATTGCGCCTGGGGTTTTTTTTTTTTTTCATTTTGATTCCCCTTTTCTGTTCTTGTTTCAAGTCAATTTCACTCAATTGCTTTTTTTTTTCTTTTATATATATATATATATAAACAATGACCAAGGGACACGTTTTATTGCTCGGCCAGGTCGCCCTGGCCCAGTCGGAATGGACCGCGCTGGCCGAGTTCGCCAAGTTATCGATCGATGATTCAAATTCCAAGGCTGAATTGATTGAAAATTTCAAGGGCAAGTACTCTGACGTGAACGTGATTTATCACATGAACGGTTCCAAGTCCGCGTTCCACATTGACGAAGAAGTTATCGATGCGTTCCCGGATTCGGTCAAGTTTATTGCCCACAACGGTGCCGGTTATGACATGATTAACGCTAATGCGTTAATCAAGCGTGGCGTCAAGTTATCAAACACGCCCGGTTCCGTGGATGATGCCACTGCGGACGTTAACTTCTTTCTCATCCTCGGCGCGCTCAGAGGATTCAACTTGGCCCTGAACAACCTGCGACAAGGCAATTGGACCAACGGCCTGCCGCTCACTCACGACCCTGAAGGCAAAGTTCTCGGCATTCTCGGTCTCGGTGGCATCGGTCGCGCAGTCAAGCGACGGGCGGACGCGTTCGACATTACGACCCAGTACCACAACCGCAAGCCGCTGTCTGACGAACTGGCCGGCGGTGCCAAGTACGTGTCGTTTGACGAATTACTGGCCACGTCCGACATTATCTCGTTGAACCTGCCTTTGAACGCCCATACCAGGCACATCATCAACAAGGAAGCCATTGCCAAGATGAAAGACGGCGTCGTGATTGTCAACACTGCTCGTGGTGCCGTTATCGATGAGGCCGCGCTGGTCGAGGCCCTGGAATCTGGCAAGGTTGCGTCCGTTGGGTTGGACGTGTTTGAACAAGAACCCAAGATCCACCCCGGATTGTTAAACAACAAAAACGTAATCTTGTTGCCTCATGTCGGTACCAGAACGTTTGAAACTCAAAAGAAGATGGAGATTCAGGTTCTCGACAACGTCAAGTCTGCATTGATCAACAACAAGCTTCTCAATATCGTGCCTGAGCATGCTCACCTTGTTTAATTTTTGTACATTTGGTAAAATAGAAATCTTTTACACACATTTTGGCTTAAACGCAAAATAATATAGTTGCCCAACCGTGTCACCACCTAATGAAAACATATTTATATAGCCAACTATGCGGGTCTACCTCATGATTTGTTCAAGTAAAAGTATGTTGTAACTAAATTATACTTTATTTACTAATTATAACTAATTATTTAAAAATACGTAGCTCTTTAGAACCAAAGAAGAAAAAAAAAATTATAATATCCATTCTCTTATAAGTCGCCAAGTCCCTTTTGCAAAAGAACCTTATCGACTTCACAATATTATATTCGCCTTTTTTTTTTTAAGCCTGGGTCACGCCAGATGGAACGTCGGAAGTAAACGAGCGCGCGTGCGAGATTGTCTTTTCTAACACGGCCGGATTGTTTAAATCTTGCTTGCGCTTAAAATACACGTAAAGATATCCAAATGCGGCAACAACAAGGAGCCCGCCCACGATGGCACCGACGGCAATGCCACCTTTAGCACCAGAAGACAAGCCACATGAAGAAGAAGAAGAAGAAGAAGAAGAAGAAGAAGAAGAAGAAGAAGAAGAAGAAGAATCGATAATGGAATCGGTCTCGGCGTCAAACGTACCTACGGATGACACGCCAGTGACGGCCTCGGACTTGACTGCGTCACGAGATCCATATGAAAATGCCGAGATGCCCGATGCATGATATCCAGTAGCCCATGACGGCAACTCGCACGAGGTCGAATTTGATTTAACAAACGCAACCGGCCCATCCTCGGGAACGCAATACTGGCTCATGCGACGTTGCGCCAAATGATATTCAGAACCAAGCGGGCGCACAAACATGGGCGAGTAATCTGCCGGCAAAATTTCTGACCCGGGGTTGATCGCGTTAATCAAATCGTTCAACGCCCAATCCGGACGGGACGGCGCCCGGTCGTAAAAATTGTGACGCAGGGCCCGGTTGGTCTGCACGTCGGTCGTGAACACGTGCCCGTTGGCATATGCGAACGCGGCTGGGGAAACCCCGGAAAAGGCTTCGTAGTTGCTCGTGTTTGCACGCGCGCCCTTCAACTGGTTGTACTGAGACGCGTCAATCACGGCCCACGAGTCCTGAGCCAGCGTCGTGCCAGCCGATGACGCGCTCACGTTCAACGACAAATCAGAAAAAGTGGTCGACTGGCCTGTCGCATCCGATGACACGTTCACGAGTTCAATGCCGGCATCTGCAGCAAGCGTGAGCCACCATGCGGACTGGGACACTCCAAAATTGCCATCACCTGCAATCTCAACCGCAGAAACAAACCGACCGACGGGATAATTGTTTTGCAAAATCTGGTTATACACGTTCGCTGCCGCGCATCGATAATTAGCCGCGATCGTGTTGTAAACCGACACGGAAGTCTGCTCGAGTCCAAAAAACAATCCAAACAACTTGATGTACGCCAGTTGCTTAAGAGGCGCGTATGATCCATCGTTCTTGATGAAAACCTGATCAGTATTATCAAGACCGGAAGCGCCAGAATAAAATGTAACGTCGACATCGTCGGCCTTGGAATAATCACTGCTATCGTACGTAATGTTGTTCAACATGTTGCCACGAACGCAAGCGGAAGTAACGTCGTCGTAATCGCCAACACGAGCAATGCTTTCAGATTTGCCGAGCAACTAAAAAAAAAAAAAAATATTATTAAAACTATGATAAAAAAATCGCAGAAAAAAAAATTATACATACGTCAATAAGATTCTGAGAAAATGAGTCAAGAGCAGCGACATTAGTGACAGGAATTTGGATGGCCAAAGATTCTTCGCCAATGATGCTCTTTGACGGAGCATTCTTGGTGCAATAAAGAACAACATATCGCTTCTGCCTGTTTTTAATACGCACAAACGTATTATTATATGTGATTGAAAACGGAAGCGAGTCATCGTCGGTGTACTTCACGTCAAAGTAGTCAACAGACGAATCCGAATCCGCGTTATAGCATCCGCTGACCAACCCGTTCACGACAGCTGGAGCAATCGCGAGAAGAGCAGTAAAGACAGTGTAGAGTCCCTTCATTATTGTTTCTGATATAACTAGAAGATGTGGTATCCAAACAAAACAAAGAGGATATATAGCCGGCCTTAAGTATCGCAATTTTTTGGCTTGCCCTGTGGTACGAAATATATGGTTCGTTACCGATCTTGTCTGTCATGAGCCTAGACTGTTCTGACTGGACAATGTTTAACAACAAATTGCCAAAATGTCATGGCAGCGAAGGCCAGTACTGTCTGTGTGCCAAGTATCGTGAGCTGAGTTGCTAGTTTGGCTTAAAATAATTGCTTTCAAACTGAGTGTGGGTATATGCTAATCTCGATATCCACCAAAAATTTTGATTATGTGATTTCAATATGAGTCTGGCACTTTTGAAAAATCTCATCATCCTTTCTACCTTCGCTCCCGCCAAGACTTGGAAGTGGGCCCTCCCGGTCAGGTTTTTTGCCAGATCTCTATCAAAACCTCGCCGGTCTTCTAGTTGTTGAAACTGTTAATTTTTTTAAAATTGTAAAACAAATTTCATGGTTACCACAAATACTATATGTATACACGTCTGTTTTTTTCTTTTTCTTTCTTTTTGGGTGCAGGTAAATGGTCAATTAGTTTCCGGTAGGGTAAATCACAGTAACCGACAACACGGCTGAAAAAAGAAAAAAAAATAATAATTAGAATTTTGTTCGGTTTTGTGAAGTAATTGCGTCAGAAATATTGTTTTGTGGTTTTTTGTAACTAAACAATAATAAAATGTTATTTTTTTTTTATTTGGTACCTTGTTCCTAAATGTTTGTATGAGCCAAAGTCCGGATACGACGGTTTGCGCCGGAGATAACATGAAAACCATGATTAATTTAAATTGTTTTTTATAATTTTATTGCACGTCATTATTTTATAATTTAACAATATCAAACTTTGTAATGGTGAACCATTTGATTGTTTGCTTCAGGCACAATACATTTCATCAGCACCCGTACCTATTCTTCTTTTTCTTTTTCTTTTTCTTTTTCTTCTTCTGCTTTTTCTTCAGGTGTTTTTAATCGACTTATAAATTTTTTTTTTTTTTTTTTTGTTGTTTTTTAATGGGGCTGGTGGTGGTCTCGATTTGATTGCTCGGTTTGATTCTATTATTTCTCTTGGCTGGGCTTTTTTTTGTTTGTTGCCCCTGAATCACCAATAAATATAGTTTGTTAACTTAATCTCATCGGTTGCAATCTAATCTGATTGCAGATCTAGTGTATTATTTTTTTTTTGGGGGGGTCGGGTTTGTGCCCGCACATTCGTCGTTACTTCTTTGCCGAATTCCGAAACAATGCTTGGAAATTACTATTTATATTATTATCATTATTATCATTATTATTACATGCTACGACTTTAGAATTTCTATTATGATTGTAATTGACTCTTGATTTAAAAAAAAAAAGACATTTTGATTTTTCTAAAATTTTTGAGATTTTGTAACAATCCAAGTTTTTTTTTGAATGATCAAGTTATACCAAGAAAAAGACGCAGCGTTTGAATTTAAATATTGTACCTTTTTTTTAAACAATATGGCGTCTGAACAAGTATATAATTGTAAAATTTTAAAATCAAGGTTAGATAGTTTTAAAAATTTAAAAATTTGTTTAATCTCTCGGCCTAATCTCTTCGCAAACCCTTTATCACCCTTTGCCAGGAATGGCTTTGCTTGCAATGGTAAAATCTTGTCCTTGTAATAATTTTCATAAAAAATTCATTCAACAAAACAAACCATAATTAATAAAACACCGAACACGCCTTTTTTTTTTTTTATCAAAAACAAATAGCATATCAGAGCCGTCCCTAGAAATACACAAATGAAAAAAAAAATTTACGACAAAAGACTAATGATTAATATGAAGATGTTTCATATCGTTTGCAATTTTCCAAAATCCGTCCTCGGTCTGGATAATCTTGGGCTTGACAAAATCATTTTCGCCAACAGATTTCTTGGCTGCAAGTGGCGAATTATATTTTTCATTGCTGTTGTTGCTGTTGTTGTTGTTCGTGTTGCTATTAGTCGCTATCGGGTTACCCCGTGTCGCAGCCGAAGCGGCAGCATGTTGCGACGGACTGATTTTTTTCCGATCTCTCAATACTCGGGTAGATCCCAGCGGCGTGTTGACAGCAGATGATGACGGTGTCGAGTTTGACGGCGTGCTAGTGCCAGACGGCATAAACGATCTCCCCAACTTGATCGCCTTCACTGTCCACTGATCATTCAACGCCGCCGTTTTGGGAGCTGCCCACCGAGGCTTGCAACCTTTTTCAAGGGCACGAACTGATGTGCTCGAACCGTATTGATCATTCCATGCGATGCCTTGCAATCCCAACAAATGAGACATTACGCCACTGCAAATGGCTGAATCTGAGTACCCGCCTTCCAAAACCGAAACCGTGCGTCCCTCACAAAACTCGTCTGCAAGCAATCTTGAATCTTGAGTAAACCGGGCAAAAAATGATGTTGGCACGTGAACGTCATGTCGTTGCATGCCCTTGTCCTCATACTCTGAAGCATCAAACCCGGCTGATAAGAAAACGGCGGCCTTAAATGGCAAACCTTTTTTTACTGATTCGGCCTGATTGTTTTTCAAAAATTGTCTTGCCCTGGTGAACAAATAACTATACCGGGTTCGATACAATTGTTCAAATTCTTCAATAGTTTCGTACGGTTCGAGATGCACATTCCAAATGCAGAGATCATGCGCGGTTAGGCAAGTAGATGCGTTCTTGATATATTCAGCAGTGGCATTTCCAACCTCGGTCGGAAACGAATTAACATCATGAAGTGAAAAATATCCAATTTTGGGAGATTTGAAATTTTTTGGCTCCTCTCCAGATACCGGTGTTGAAGATTCTTGCCGGTTGGTTGCATCTTTTACGTACGGGCAGTCAAACTCTTCATCTTGTTCCTCCAGTCCGGACAATTTCCAACAAATGTCTTGGCTGCCGTCTCCATGGTGTAAATCAAAGTCCAATATGACCGCATGGGTCAGTCCATGCTTCGCAGCTGCATATTGAATGCCAACGTGAGCGTTATTGATCAAGCAAAATCCAGATGGCGTGCAAGGGTGCGAATGATGTCCTTCAAGAAAAATTGTTTTAGATTTGTTACATCAAAAAAAAAAAAAACCTTACCTGGAGGTCTTATTGAAATAAAACATCTTTTGAATGACAATGGAGATTCGTCAAACACGTTATCAATGCCTGTCTCGACCGCACCAATGACACCCTCCAATGCTGAAATGGTCCCCTCTGATAAGTAAATATCTCCCGAGTTCCAATTATCGGGTACTTCAAGTTTTCCCTGGCTTAAGTTATCTGGAACCTCACCACATAATCCCTTCAACCTGTCTGGCCAATTTTTGCCATGCACTCGTTTAACATGATCCGCATTGGCCAAGTCAATTCGCCTTGACGATGATTCCACCAAGAAAGCATCAGGCCCTGATAACGTCACTGCTGACGCGATTCCAATCGCGCAAGCATTCAAACGCTGAGGTCGTTCAACAATGGAAGCAAGGTACCTCCTGGCCACCCAGCTTCGCGAAAACACGTGCATGTACGATAACGGTGATAGTAGCACAAGCGTCTTGTTCGAGTTATCCGTAATCACTTCAGGCTGCTGTTGTTTTGGTTCAAGTGGAACCGGCGACCCTTCTCGGCTAAGCCTGAGCCGCTCAATCTGCCTGACGAATTCATTGTCGTCTTGCAGTGATAATTGTTGTTTTTCCTCCTCTTTTACAGGCGTATAAGGCGGCGGCGGCTGCTGCTGCTGGCCGGTATCCGGCAGCGGTTGATTTGATTTCGGCTGCCATTTTATTCCTACTTCCGGTGCCCATAATTGCGAAGCCAAATGATCCGGAATCGAAGATTGTGAAATGAAATCTTTTGGTACTGCCGGGCCGTTAATAATTCCTGACAACGCGTCATTTAAAAAATCTTGCTCTGCCTCTGAGATGGCACTGCCGTGTGATTGTGGCTCGTCGGATCTGTCATTCAACAACTCCGTAAACGTGAATGAAGGAAATTGACCTCGTCCTGATTCTGCAGATGACATATTTATATATATACATATACATATATTTGTGAGCCGCCGGATCGATAAGCTCTACGTTTTCATATCGAATTTTTTTTTTTTTTGCCCTTGCGAGAAGAGTTGCGGGAAAGGGCCGCAACTGTAAACAATCTGATAATTTACCCGGCCACGAAACCGCGAATTTGATGTTCAATGACGTTTTGTTTTTGACCTGACCAGACAAGAAACAGAGAAGCAAAGCATATCTCGATAAGCCATGGTAGCGATTGAGCCTGTGCCAGGCACGTTGCACACGTACCTGGGCCGGCATCTTTCTGCGTTTGAATACGCGACCGCGAACGGCGTGTCGCATCAAAACGTCGTGCTTTTTGTCGGCGGACTTGGAGACGGATTTCGCACGGTTGAATATGTTTACCCGTTGGCTCAAAAACTTGATAAGATTGGTTGGAGCGTGGTCGAAGTCTTGACTTCGTCTTCGTATGCGCAATGGGGCACGGGCAGCTTGCAAAGAGACAATGAAGAAATAAGCAAGGCAATCGAATATTTTCAAACCCTCAAACGTGGCAAGATTGTTTTGGCAGGTCATTCTACTGGTTGCCAAGACACGATTAGTTACGTGACAAAATTTAACCCGGAAAGTGAAAAGCCAATGGTAAATGGTGCCATATTGCAAGCTCCAGTATCAGATCGGGAAGCAATGCGGAATATTTTCCCAGGCCAGTTTGAAGATATCTTGCGGTTTGCCAAGCAACAAGTTGGTCAGGGTAAAGGTGAAGAAATTCTTCCCAAACGGTTTAATGATTTATTTTTTGGTGCCCCTATAACGGCCAGGCGATGGGTATCATTGGCGGACAAGTTGGGTGATGATGATTTTTTCTCCTCAGACCTTGATGATCATGACTTGCAAGCCACGTTTGGGAAGGTAAACGTGCCATTACTGGTGTTGTACTCTGGAGCAGATCAGTTTGTCCCCGACACGGTTGATAAAAAAGAACTCGTCAGCCGGTGGAGAAACGTAACGCCGGCGAATGCATGGAGCAAGCATGGTGGCATTATTGAAGGAGCAACGCATGCCATTGATGAAGATTCAAAACCAGGCGCCAGGCAACAAGCAATTGGAAAGATTGTTTTATTTTTATCGGAATTGTGAACTAAATAAGAATATTAGTAAATTAATTAAAAAGGCCGTAGTTAGAAGTTTAGGTTTATGTAATAACGCGGGGGAAGCTAATGCTGAATTTCAATAAACTCAATTAACAAAATTACGTGTGAAGCCACGACCGTACAAGTTTATAAACCAATCACAAACCAATCAGATATCATTCACAGCAAACAAATGGCTGAAACTGAATCTTTTAAGCACACAGTATTGATCACTGGTGCAACTGGTCTTCTTGGACGTGAAACAGTAAAGCAATTTGCAAACGATCCTAATTGGAATGTTATCGGCACCGGTAAGATATGCACTGAAGGAAATTTTTTTTTATTTTTTTTAAAATTTGTTTTTATGAAATGCTTTAAAATAACGTTTTCGAATAGGCCTGACAAGAGTTTCTGCGCCAATTATTGAACTTGATTTAGTCGACACGCCAAAAGTTGCAGATTTTATCAAGCGATCCAAGTAAGCAATTGATTTATATTCAAATCATTTGTGCAATCCAGTTTATTATTATTATTTTTTTGTGTATAGACCCAATATTGTGATTCATGCCGCTGCTGAACGTCGCCCTGACGTGGTTGCAAATGATCCGGCCCAGGCCAGGCTGATCAATGTGAACGTTACCAGGCACGTTGCACGCATCACGGCAGACCTGGACGTGCCGCTGATTTACATTTCGACCGATTACGTGTTTGATGGTACCAAGCCTCCATACGAACCATCAGACGAGCCAAAGTAAACGTGGTTTAATTTTAATTTTTTTTTTTTGGTTTTGTTTTGTTTTAACGTTTCTCTTTGCTTATAGCCCGACAAACGTATACGGAATCACCAAGCTTGAAGGAGAGAAAGTAGCATTGCAAGCTAACAAAAAGACAATCGTACTTCGAGTTCCGGTATGGATCAACTTATAAAACCTCGCTTTTTTTGAAATTAATACGGGTAGGTTCTTTACGGCCCTGTGGAAACCAGTAACGAGTCATCAATTAATCAATTAGTTGATATAACCCTGGTAAAGAAACAAATTTTAAAAAAAAAAAAAATATTTGATGAGTTTTTTCTAACCAAGAGATTAAAAAGAATGAAGCTCAAAAAGACGATGTCGGGATGGATAACTGGCAAGTTCGATATCCTACGTATGTAATCTGCAAGCTCGACTATATGTTATCCTGACCATGTCGTTTAGCAACACGCAAGATATTGGCAGGGTATTGAAAGATTTGACCGATTTATTAATCCGTGGAACGGGAACGAACCTACCTTCAATTTTACACTTTAGTGCAAAACAGCAATTCACCAAGTATGCAAACACTCATATATATAACTTTATATAACATAAAAACTAACAGCAGAAATTTAACACCAACCCAACCAGATATGAAATATGTTTAATTTTTGGAGAACTCCTTGGCGTTCCAATCACGCATTTAAAAAATATTGATTCATTCAAAGACGCCAACCAAGGCGCCGTTTCCCGACCTTATAATTGTCAATTGTCCACAAAGAAACTTGAAGAATTAGGTGTTGATGTGAGCTTTGTTGATTTCAAAGAATGGTGGAAACATCAACTTTTGCCACCAAGACGAAAGTAAATTTTTTTTTTTTAAAAAAAAATTTTTGTTTAAATGTTGAATCAAATGTCAAATGTCCCAATCCAATAAATCTTCATCGAGAATAACTGACCGTTTGCCTTCAATTTCTGAATCTTCTTCATCGAATTGCAAACCTTCTAGGCCGATATCAATAAGCTCATCCATTTGTTCCATTCTTTTCCGATCATAACTTGTCTGGCTGTTTGTTGAATTGTTGTGATATTGAGTTGCACTTGCTTTCAAACCATTTTTTCCAAAAAATGCAGCGTAATCGATTGGTTCAAAATCTTCGGGAACAAAAGGTAATTCTTAATCACAAGTATTAGTTAAACCATGCAAATAAACGCGCAAATATTAAGATTTTTACCTTTTGCCTTTGGTGGCATGTATTCAATATCCGGCAACTCGTCTGAGATTGAAAACGACGAGTCATCGGCATGCTGAGGCGACCTTAAATCAGGTTTTATTACCTGTTTTATCTTTCTTCTTCCCGAGCTTAACCTCTGCACTGACTTTTGCGGCTTGACTTGAACCGTGTTTGTGCCTCCTCTAATGTTTGTGTCTTTACCGCCAAGTGGGACTCTCTTCTCTGTACCGGGTCATATTAGTGCTGAAAAAAAAGAAAAAAAATAAAAATAAAATAAAACAAAACAAAATAAATTTTCAAACACTACCATTCGGAGTAACAAATTTCATTTTTCGACTAGGAGTAACAAATTTGGATCCATTCTCTCCTCGCGTTGTATAAACCATGCTCGTGTTCTCCTTGGCCTTGAGCGCAAACGGGGTTTTCATGGCGTTGCCGGTCTTTGACCTGGCAAACGGAGTTTTGGGAGCAGTTGTTTTGCCATTATAGCCAATCGTCTGATTTTCCTTATCTGAATATATTGTAGTCATGATTTGTATGTGTGTGTGTGAGATTTGTGGTTACCAAAGATGGGATTGTTGAACTTGCTTTAATTGTTGCCGTTACCCGGCGCCCGCTGCTTGGACCGTTTCCACGGCAACGCGGCTTTGGCGCGCTTTCTATGAAATCTAATTATATTTCGATTCCCGTACCCCTTTGCTCCCCGTTTCCGCCCCCCTTTTTCATTCAATTGAAGTCTTTTTATTTTATTTTTTTTCTTTGAAAAATTGTTATTAATTTGTTATGTCTATGATGGATAAATTAAAAGAGGTGCGTGTGATTTCAAATGGTTTAAAAGTCGCGTTGGTTATTTTGTTTTATTTTTTTTTTTTTGGTAAAGAACAAACGCGACGCGGAGCGAAGTTATAGAATCGTGCCGATTCTATTACCGTGGGTTGTGTTACTGTAACTTGCTAACATGCAATTTTTAATTTCAGAGAATCAGTGCGCTTCGATTGGAAGCCGAGACTGCTCAGGACAAGGCTGACGACGCCTTTAGCCGGGTTAAGACATTAGAGCAAGAACTTTTATCAAAGGAGCAAGAAGTTTCATCGTTGACTCACAAAAACACGTTATTGGAAGAAGAAGTTGAAAAGCTTGAGAAGCAATTGGGTGATGCCAAGGTCGCTGCCGAGGAAGGTTCCGCTCACGGCACCGCCAACGAGGGCTTGAACCGAAAGCTCAGCCAACGCGAAGAGGAACTTGAGGAAGCCGATAAGAATTTAAGAGAAACTACTGAGAAGTAAGTCAAGTTTGAACTTTTTTTTGAAAAAGATTTTAATTATCGGGTCCAGGCTTCGTCAAACTGATGTCAAGGCTGAGCAATTCGAACGTAAGGTAACCAGCCTTGAATCCGAGGTTGAGTCATGGGAGAAGAAGTATGAAGATCTTTCTGCCAAGTATGCCGAGGCCAAGTCTGAATTGGAGGAGATCAACAAGCAGTTGGAGGCGTTTTAAAGTATCTTTATTCTCTTATTTTGATCGTCTTTCTCTTGCTCACCCAAAAAAATGTGGGCGTATATGAAATATATTATGGCTGTTATGAGGTTGTTTTTTTTTTTTATATTTATACATATACGTGCATAATGTAGTTAATGATAAATGATGCACACATAAGTTACGTCGATATATGAATTTAATTAAATATATTAAGAAACCGGTTTCACTAAAAAATATTATAATGTGAGTAGACATATGGGCTATATTACAGATACATATGTTAAAGTACAAAGTAAGATTGTTTCTACTGTACTATAACCAAGAACAGACTATTTCGTCTATTAAAAAGATTTATTCCTTAAGCCAAGTATTTCCGGTAGAAGGTTGGGGCACATGAAGCCCATATTGGAACGGCACGTTTTCGATTCGATGGTAAGAATTCAAATTTTTGCGCAACACGATTTGAAAACACGTGGCGCCACCTTGACGAGAAGTAATGACCGAACTGGCCAAGAAGTATTCCCAAATGCGGAACCATCGCTTGCCATACTTGGCCTCGACCTTGTCTGCGTTGCCGATCCAGTTGCGGTACCATTTCCAAAGCGTGGCCGAGTAATGAACCCCGATCGTGTCCACGCTCGAAACCTCAAATCCTGCGCCTTCGAGCTTGTCGATCACAAATCCAAGCGGCGTGGACGCGTCCGCACCTGGGAAAACGTACTTGTTCATAAACAAGCCCCAGATAAGGTCCTCGTATTGCCATGATTTCCGAAGACCAGCAATCTGCAACACGAAAATGCCATCATCGTTAAGCATGTCATAAACCTGTGCCAAAAATGATCCAAACTTGCGCACGCCGACATGTTCGGCCATCTCGAGGCAGGAAATCTTGTCGTATTTGGAACCATCGGTAGGGAGGGGCGTGTCGCGATAGTCAAGGCACAGAATCCTGCTCTGATCTTGAGAAATGCCAATGTCTTGAAGACCTTGGTTGCCCCATTTTGTTTGGTTCCTGCCTAACGTGATTCCGGTAACGTGAGCATCATATTGACTGGATGCAAACTTGGCCAACGTGCCCCAACCGCAGCCAAGATCAAGCAATTTCTCGCCCTTTTTCAATTGCAGTTTTTCACAAATGATTCGAAGCTTATTGTCCTGAAGTTCCTCAAGGGTTTCTTCTTTGTTGATGTCACTGATGATGCCAGAAGTATAAATCATGCGTGGGCCAAGAAACCAGCCGTACTATATAACAAATAAGTAAAAAAAAATTAAACATTTCTAGTGAACCGAGAATTACTTACAAAGTCATCGCCACGGTCGTAATGACCTCTGACCTGCTCTTCATCCTGTGATCTGGTATGAAAAATGACTTCGGGAATCATGCCAGTAATGAAATACTTGCACAGGCCGATCGTAAACCTAAAGCTGGCCCAATCGTGCCTGTACTCGAGAACGTCGAGCGCGTCACCTTTGAACGAGACCTTGCCGTCGAAATAGAGCTCGTAAAATGTCTCGATCGGGATCTTGTTATCTCCGGTGTATTTGTTTTTGAGTGCTGGGTCGTGGAATTCGAGATAGTGCTCGACCGGCTTGCCAGGGTACTGGACCTTCTGGTTCAGCCTTGGCGACACGGCGGACACGACGATCCAGTACGACGCAAGCAATGGCGCGAAGAAGACAATGAAAAAGAAAAAAAAAGTCTTGAGACCGCCATTGAGCTTGCGAGTGACCAAAAAAGGCACTCCAAAAAGCACGATGGCCAGGCCAAGGTTGCTAAAGTTCTTGGACCCGGGTCCATCAGCTGGCAAGGGCGCATTTTTGATGGCCGGATACGCGGTCGAGTGCACGCCGTTGCCGACCAGGTCTGCCGGTGGAGGCGGTGACGCTGGCGGCGTCTTGATAAAAACAAACGAGGACGGTGTCGAGGTGCCAGACATTTGTATGGTTTTTGACTGTCTTTTTCTTTTGCAAAATTGTGGAGTTTGAGCTGTCGACGAAGCTAAGCAAAGGTTGCGCCCAACGGCCACCGCCCGCTGAGTCATCAACACGCTGTGCGCTTACGTGAGCGGAGGGCAGATAACCTTAACCCGCTGGGCTCAGGGTTCGGGTTTTTGTTGATGCTATTCTTGAACGTCGAAAAACACGACGCAAAACAGGGGCAGCGAAAGACGACGACGACGAAGGACGGACGAACAGGCCGCAAGCAACCAGGGCAGCTTTTGTTTTTCTTTGAAGCGTTGCACTTTGCTAGAGGACCTTGGAATTGTAACAGCCGACGTCACGCTCGTTGTTGTACGTCAAGAAAATCTTTTCGGCATTCTCACTTTATTTATTTTTCTCAGTTTTCTCACATCTGTTTCGGCATGCGCTCACTCGTGCTTGTTTTTCTCTTCATGATGGCGTTTGCTGGCGCTCAGTCATCGTCAACCGCGACATCGTCGGTATCTCAAACTGCGTCATCGTCATCAGTCACGACCAGCGCCGCGTCGTCTTCCTCTTCGTCGTCGTCCAAGACGGCAATCGTCATCACCAACACAAACACGTACAACGATGGGTCGTCAACCGCGGCCTTACCGACCTACCGCTTAACCACGTCGTCAAGCATCGTTTCCTATCCGCAGCCCACCATTCCCGCTACTGGCAACAATCCGTTTTTGCAGGAATCGAATGCTCCTGAAGGTACCGTGTTTATTGCGTTTGGTGCCTCCCTTGGCGGTATCCTTCTTGCCTTGCTGGTGTGGAGAGGCTTGGTTGCGTATTCATTACATAGATCACTCAAGACATACCAGAGCCCGTACGGCGTGGTCGATAACAAGGCCGGCGTTTCCAAATCCGGATTTTTGGGCGTGTCGAAAAGAAACACCGTGTATGAAAATGCCGACGGCAGTTCGATTTCGCTTGACAACCTGACCGCTTCTGGACGAGTTTTCAATCATGCCAGAACTGGTACTGAAGATCGCACGCCGCCGTCGTTTGCTCCCGGACTTCATTCTTCTACTTTTTACTCTCCAACCGCTGGTGCCATGGGTGTTGCAACCCATAACGGCAGCATGCCCAACATTTTGCAGACCGGTGCAGGTAACCGAAGTACAACGTATTTACCTGCCGGTTACTATGGCGTGAATAATGCGGCTGCTTCCTCAAATGCCTCACTCAACTTTCGCCAATCTATCTATACCGGCGCTCATTCTCCCAGTCCGAGTCATGTCAGTAGTGGCGGGATCGGATACGCTCGAAGTTCGACCTTGGGTGCAAACCTGCAACCTGGACAACGAGCTCCAAGCGCTTTTCTGGATGATTATTTGGATGGTGATCATAGATGATTATAACGAAAACCAAACACTAACGAACCAAACCTCTTGAAACCTTTTTTATGTATGTATTTATTTATTATGGATGATAAACGAAAAAAAAAATAACTAAGACGAGAAATCACCATCTAATGCATTTGTAGTCAAGATGGTTGCTCGTGAAGGATTGACAAAACTGTCTTGTATCATAGGAGTTTTCTGTTTATTATTTTTATTGAATAAAGTTGAGATTAATGCAAGGTATCTTATAAACTACCCACTGGTTGATTGCTTTTAGTATATTATAATCACATTATATATATATATATATGTACATATACACAACTAAATAGACGAAATACTCGACAAACAAAACTCCGAAAAAAATTACCAACACAAAACAAAAACATGCAGACTTATAAAAGCAATTTTTTTTTAATTCCTCTCTTAAAACCCATTTTCGGGCAACCGTTCGACAACGTATGAATGCGATCCAACGCTCAAGATCGGAACACCAGGTACCTTCCGTATTCTTCGTTTCAAGTCAGCATCATTTGTGGCCACGATAAAACACTTGTGTTGCATGATCCTCTGCATAATGCAATCATCCGCGTACGTTCCCTTGTGAGAACATTTAACCCGTTCCACTTTCTCATCCCTCGCGATCCGTAACGCTATCCGATATCTCGGACCAAGCTTTTCCAACTCAGCCATGACACAATCCGTTATTATGGGAACGCATTTGGCGTACAAACTGTCCATCAAGCCACGAAACAGGTCGATTTTTTTCTGGATCGAGAAATTAATGAAATTGGTATCAATCAAGATCTGATATGGTGGTGCAAGGTTCTGATTATATTGGAAAAACAACGCGGCTGATACCTGAGGCATTTCTCGCACCAAATCGGTATCCTTCTTTTGAACCTGTTTAACAGTATTGTTCGTGTTGTTTGCCTTCGCCTGCTTGCTATAACGTCACTGTTAGCAAATTTTCTATTTTTTTTTTTTCTTGTTTCTTTTTTAACAATCTTTCTACATCTCACAACAAACACTTACACCCGTGCATCTTTGCTAGCAATAACTCGCTTCACTGCCGCAAATTTCCTTGTCTTCTTTGCCTTTCCCATTGTAAAATGAACCAAATACGTTTGGAGTGTCGAATTTTTGCAGAAATTTATTCCTTGATTGGATTTTGAACAGCAAAAACTCCCAAGCTCCAAACCTTAAATAATATGGGCTAGGGTAGCGATGGGTTCGTCAATATATTAGACAAATGGAAATTGCCATACATTCAATTATATCGAACAACACAATGGCTAGTTCACAGTTGTTGCCACTGGGTATGTTAATTTGCATGCTTGAAAGTTTTGAAAGTTTTTTATGTTGCTGATGATATTTTAGAATTAGTGGATAAATGCGTGGGATCAAGAATTTGGGTTGTCATGAAAACGAACCGTGGTATGTTTTTAAAAAAAAAAATAATAATTTATACGGCGGTTTCGGTTAACAAATATTGCCAAAAGAATTTAGTGGAACGTTACTTGGATTTGACGATTTTGTCAGTAAGTGAGAAGATTCAACTACTGTTTTTTATTATGGGAAAGTTCAATTTTGCTGACTACGGCTGGTTAGACATGGTTCTGGAAGACGTCACCGAATAGTATGCAACAAATCAGTTGTTTTTTTTGTTTTTTGAAACATGGAGTGGAGTGGAGTTGACATGTTCGGGGTTTAGTGATAGCCAAGGTAACGAGTTTCATTTGCCGAAAATATTATTAAACGGCAACAACATCTGCATGGTACGGAAGATTCTCGGTTTTTTTTTTTTTTTTTTTTTTTTGTTTGTTTGATTCGACGTGTGATTTCTCTAACTTCATGTGTAGTTGATTCCAGGTGGAGAAGGACCAGGTAGCGAATAAACCGGTGCATGGTAATTGCTTGCTTTTTCCTTGATTTTGTATCATATTTTTTTTTTTTTCTTCTGAAATGTAAATTTATATCGAGTCTGCATGTTGCAATATTATCAGCTTTTGAATTAACCGGAACAGCTTGGTCTGACTGGTGATTTAAATGACCAGAAACGTAGCATTGCCGTCAAACAAGGGTTGTCGAACTTTTGCTGGGGAGGCATATCTGACTATCTCTAGATAAATTAGCTACGATTGTACTAATATGCCAATTGCATTTTATAAATGTATCCATGTCTGTTTATTTTTTTTTTTTACATATTTCGTAGCAAGTAATACATAGTTATATGCGTGTGGTTACCGTGATTCAGAAACTTCAAAGATTTCAATCATGTGCGCGAAATGTGAAAATATTAATACGGTTTATGCGTACTTCAAATTCCTTATCCATATCAACAATCACACTTACAATGTCACAGGGTTCAAACATGACATCCAAAGCTACATGGTGAATACTACTGAACCGTGCTCGAAATGTCAATCATTTCTGTGCTTGCACCGGCAATCGTCTTGGAAAAAAAGCGCAAGCGATCCCCATCACGATCAATAACAATTTTCGACTCTCAAGCCAACAACAGCACTACGGACTCCGAAATTAATCCGGTTGTTGAAATAATTGTTTGGAAAAACTGGTCAGGTTCGGAGCAAGACGACTCGGCATGCTCAGATCAGACAATAAACGATAATGATGATGATGATGATGATTTAATCACGGCCGCTCGTGAGATCAGCCAAACAAATTCACGCAATCAGCAAGCCATTAAGCAAGAAATTGCAAAAGCTTCCACTAGGCAACGAATCTGGTGCAAAACAACGTTTATTCATCATGTCGAGCTTCAAATCGTGGCACTGCTGAGCACCAACAATAGCAGCAGCAACAGCAGTGACCAAGATAATCAAGACGAGCAAGCAAGTTCGCGTGACCGTGCGGTTGCTATGCCGCATGCAGTACCAGATCAAGGAAATGATTTATGCAGAGATATTGACATGTCATGCCAATTTCGATTTTGCCAACGTCCACCAAAAGCGTTTGAATTATCAACGCAGAACGGAGCTGCCGCTGCATGTAACAACCTTCTGCAAGTCAACACGCCACCTGCTGCGCGAACGTGGGAAGAATCACTGGCGTCCACGTACACTTCGCCTGACCAAACACCAAATCCCATGCCACATTTCAATCAGGCATTCACGCTATGCGAGCTTGCAACCGATCGGTCAGTGCATTACCCACCAGACCAAGTACGTGAGCCAACCAGGCGGCCAGATCAGGCATCATCACGCATGCCGATACAGGCACTGACCAAGACGTTGAAAACTCAGCTGCGAGTCACGTTTCAAAGCAAAAACTATTACGACGCGCGAGCTCGAGTGCACAGAACGAGAGATCACGGCGGGCATCACGTCGTAGCGTTCCCGCCCGGCAAACTCGAACGCGGATATTGGCGTGTTGACGTGTCAGGCTGGGCCGTGAACGACAAGTTAAAGTTCTGGGACGGCATTCGGAAAACGATTCGTGCAGGACGTGCGGGATGGGTTAGCGCCATAATTCATAGTGACAATCACATGAGAGGTGACGTCGTGAGGGTATACTGCTTTGGAGAAGCAGTTGTACACGTAAGTCGGCTTCTTTTTTTTTTGTTTTGGTTGTTGCCAGTAGAAAAAGTGCAGGTTAATCTGATTGTTTTTTTTTTTTTTTTTTTAAGATTTGGGTCATGTTATTTATCATGTCATTTAAAAAGACATTGAACGGTCTGGCATGGATTGATGGAGTTGGAAAGATCGTTATCACTGTTGATGATGAAAATAATACCATTGGTTAAAAAGTGACATTGATACACTTACTTTGTGCATTAATCAACAAACAAACAAACAAACAAACAAACACACAAAAAAATTATGAAACTAATCCAATGGCAATAATAATGTGCTGCAAAACACAAACAAGCACAACACGAGTTTAAAACAAAAAAGGGCAGTCACTGTGGGTTTCTACTTCTATCCATCCACTGCAGACATTCCCGAAAAATCTAGCACCATCACAACATAACGCCCAAACCATATAAATAAATCCTTTGCCAATGCTACTCCATAACCCATCCCAAAGAATTTATTGAACCAAAAAAAAAAAAAAAAAAATAGAATAATGATTAGGCCAACCTGGCATGAACCCGAGCGCGCCGGTCGAAAACAAGTGAACGATCACGACGAATCTGGCGATTAAGTTTGGCATCAAACCCCCGTATGCCATCATCTTCATGATATTCCACCGCGGCAGGTGATGATGACAACATCCACGAAGAGTTCTTGCCGATATCAACCACTCTAGCCTCACGCTTGCGCGGGTATTTGCCGGCGTGTCGCCTTGCCGCTGCTGACGCCAACGATGATTGATGATGATGGTGATAACGACGATTGGCAATCTCGGTCATGCCCAAGCGCGCAACAGCAGCGTAGCTAAGCCGGAAGGCATGCACGTCATCCGTCAAGCGGACATCCGCCCGCCGCGTGGCAACGTTACCGGCGTCGTCCACATACACTATTTCATACTCAGCATCGTGGTCCGCCGTAACCGCATCCGCCGCTGCATCCGCCGCCGCATTCGCCGTCTCGGGCTTGCATTCAGATGACATGTGCTGCTGCTGTTGACCGGTCGTAATGGATCCGGAAGTCCAGGCAAACAGCTTGCTAAACATGGAACTCATGATCAACGTGGAAAATACTGGAAATAAAACTCGACAAGTTATCACAGAAAGGAATAAAGAAGGAGTAATAACAAGAACGTGAGTAATCAAATCTATAACCGGGCCGAGGGAGGTCCGTCCGTTTATCGCGGAGGCCGTGCATGAGCTGGTTTAGAAGGTCGGAAGGGTCAACATGTTACCCAATTCGGAAGGCCATGCGATAGCAGGTTTTGCACAAAATGTTGTAACTACATTATGTCAATGACACGTATGCAGGAGAACAGAACTATGCAACGGAAACATGTGCAAACTTTGATAAGCGTTGTCACAGATAATACAATTAACGCAAAAAAAAAATATGCCTTGAAACGGATTTGAACCGTTGATCTCAGCATTACTAGTGCTGCGCCTTACCAACTTGGCCATCAAGGCTTTCGATAAAACTTGAATCAAAGTTTGTTTATTTCATCCTTTAAAAAACTTACATAAAACATTAGTCATAACAAATAATTATGTGATTGTAGTTTTGTTTTTCATATATTTTCAATTATTATAATTCATAAAGCAATAATCTCATTTCTCATTTTAAGTCACTCTTAACAAAAATGGGAGGAAACGTTGGCCATCAGCAAACAACTAAGACCTGACTAACATAAACAAATTTATTGTAAAATGTCTTAATTTACTGGCCCTGGCTCTGCATTACGAAATCTTTACTTGGGCTGCGCACGGCACATATATAGAACAAGTAATTGCTATTCTCCAAGCAAAATATTTTGTATCATCATTGCGACTAAATTTTCAGTTCATTTGATTTCTACATATTTATCTATCGTTCCGTTTCTGTCTCCGTAACAAATGCCAAGGAATCATTTGTTGCCTCACTAGGGAGTCCGGATACGATATCTCGAGCCCAGCCGCAATGGGTCCCCATATCCAGTGGTTTTCGATTCGACTAGTTTATTTTGCCCCTCTGACACGGCGCTTTCTCACACCAGCCCTGCACAGCAAGACGTTATCTCGGCGCTGTATAGTTTGACCGAACTGAGAAATGCGGCTCGAAAGATGCCGAAGAGGAAAGCACCAGGTCCTGATGGCCTTGCGCTCGAGTAATATATATCTAATTCTGGAACGTGCTCGGCCAGACACCACCTAACCGGCAGCCAGACCGACTGTCACATCTACCTGATTCCGAGGACCGAAAATACAGCTATCGTTGGTCTTTCTCTTTGTAGAGCAGTACCGTTTAATGTTGTGATCACGGAAGTTGGAGGGGTGGTAACCAAATTTGCATTTATCGCAGCAATCGCAGTTTTTCATTGATTTCCCTGCGACATATAATTGCCCTTTCGCTTCGGAGGATTTATTCTTGGCTTTTTCCTGACAGCTGATACATGTTGGGAGGACGAAACAGTTGAGCATGCAGAGTGTCGACAAACCGTCCGGAATTGAGACACGAACAAGTTGTTCACCAACAAAGCCTCGAACAACTTGCCCGTTGGACAGAACGCATTAAACGACGCGTTTCGGACTTGACCTGTTTCGCCTATCACAGGAAACATTATTTGACCGTCGCTCTGTCGAAGGGGGTGCGGCTTCCCAATCGTCCTATCGTTCTTGTCCTCCGGCCACGCTATAGCCGCGTGCCGGAGCAATTCAGCATTCAATCTGATGACATCTCCAGGTGCTAGGACGATGGAAGGGTCGGGATAAATCTAAACTTGCATTTGCTAAAACTACACTTTTATTAATAATAATTTTATTTTCATAATATTAATCAAAATGACTTTATTAACATCAAGAAAACAATGTCAATTAGAATTTGCCAAAATTTGTATGAAACCGATTTATTTAAGGTTGGATAAAACCTTTGTATTATTACATATGGTATATATTTTAATTGTAGCTTTTATAGTTTTAGATTCTTTAATAGTTATTTTATGGTAAACTTCGTGTATTAAAAGGTGAAGAATAAATGTATACATATGGAAAGTAGGGACGCCGTTCCCTTTCTATAGCCAAGGGAGCGACGGCACCGTTACAAAAGAAAAGACACGTAAATAAGGAGCGTTGCCTAAACAACGCAAATTACGTAAGTACTTAGTTAATGAAGCAACTGTGGCTGACAAGGAAGAAATTTTCATAATTAATCGTAAGCCTTGATGGCCAAGTTGGTAAGGCGCAGCACTAGTAATGCTGAGATCAACGGTTCAAATCCGTTTCAAGGCAATTAATTTTTTAATATTTTTTTTATAAATTATGGAAACATTGTCCGTTCGAAACATTTAGACTGGTGTATGTTAAAATATATGGATTGATAGATGAACACACCAAAGATAATTTTTTGCTACTGTTGGAGTATTAAAATATATGTGTTAAAATATATGGATTGATCGACGAACGGACCAAAGATAATTTTTGTTATAATCAAAAATGTTGACGAACAAATTTAGCTGAAAGCAAATTAAGGTGCACTGACAAAATAGTGTGCACCAAGTCTCAACTAAATTTATGATTGAAGTTCGCGATCAACAAAAGTGTCGACCTCCGTGGATTAAGTAA